>NW_020897694.1:26718081-26794043 GCF_003984885.1 Neopelma chrysocephalum | reverse complement strand
TATATATATATATATATATATATATATATATATATATATATGTCCCGATCAGTAGCCCAAGGTCTATCAACTAAAAGAATTAGCAAAGAATATCTTACTACTCTCCTTGGGACAATGGAGAGTCACGCTGGGGTGACTGCCAGCAGCCTCCACCTCCCAAGGTCGACAAGGCCTTACCAGGCCTCACTCTCCAAGCCGACAGACTCAACAGCAGGGAGATCTGCACCTCCAAAGCCGCCAGAAGGAAAGAGAGCGAAGGCGTCTCCTCCTTTCTTCTTATACCCTGGCTTACGTAAAAATCATAGGGAATACCAGGTAAATCTGGGCACTTCCTTGGTTACAAGCTGGTCACCAAGGAAGGCCTAGGTCAAACTACCACACCAGGTACTTCCTACCCAAGTCTTCACACATCCAATCCAGATGAGTGGAGCTCTACAGAAACTCATTTGGGAGGTCCTAAGATTTTTTGACTGGTTTCTTGTGATTTTTTTTTAATATTAAAATATTACACCTACAGAACACAGATGGGACTCAATGGAAAAAATCACTGTCCTGTAAGTAGAATGATTCCCTGTGAGCACTTCTATTTCACTGTTAGAAAGCCTACATCTTTCCACAGAATTCAGCTTCAGCAAAACAATCAAAGGAGTCCCGGAATACTTCAATAAAAATGAGTTCCTGTGCTTCTCTCCTCTCTCTGTATTTTTCTGAAGAGGATAAAAGTTCTCAATCCAAGTAGTAAATATTTTCTTTCACTTCAGGACATTTCTCATATCCTACTACATTTCAGCAACCTGGATCTTAAATAAATGTTTTTCAAATATTAGTTAATATGGCTCAAAGAGACATGCATGAACATTTACTATGAGAAGATAATTATAAATAGAATAAGCCAACAATATGTAGCATTAACCCTTTAGTTTTATTCTGGGACCACTGTTTTTCTTATCAGAAACTAATCATACAACAATTGTCTTTCAGAAGATACTTGCAAAATACTGAAATCATCATCTCTGAGGTGACATGAGATTCCAGCACACATCTCATTAAAAATGCATGTCACAGCTACAGGGGTTTTTTACATACCTAAGTATTTCTAAAAGAAAATTTCCTGTTTTGTGGGATTAGATGATTATGACATTAGTATATGCTACATACATCTACATGCCAAAGTAATTCAGTATTATGTAGCAGAACCTCTCCTACATGATTCAGCTTAATTCTCTTTCCAGTTGTAGGATTGCTATTTAGCCAAGTAATAGACAGTCCACGTACTCTTACTTTAAACTCAGGTCCTTTTCCTTTTTATCAGATACTTCAGGAGAACAAACTTCAAATCAGTTCAAGCATAAAGTCTATTTGGACTCTATTTTCCTGTTAATTGTTTTAGTTTTTTCTCATGTTTTACAAAGTGATTGTTTTATAGCTAGACACAGGAAACTCCTTATTTAACAATTTGAAGTACCAATGCTTTGGAGAAATATGAGAATGCTAAAAAAACGTTCTATTTAAAAGTTACTGCTAAAGTAATAAATATTTGGCATCTGGTCTCAAATTGTTTGTATATTCAGCAGTTTGAAAATGAACCAAGGTCAACGTCTTAAAGCTGATTAGAACATGAAGTTAAAATGATATGCTATGATATTGTTAAAAGGTACCATCAAAGTGTTTGTGTAAGGAAAACAACATTCACTGTACACTTACTATAAACACAACTATAAATAATTAATAGCAAAGACATTTTGTTTACTCTAAGTGAAATTATTTAACAGTTCTTAAATACAGTACTACCATATTTTTTGAGGTAACTTTTTAAACCCAAAGGAATCAAGACAATGTAAAATCTGCCCCCAACTCATGGAAGTATAGAGGAATCAATCCTATCTAACTTATTTCATTGAAGAATGAGGAGGAATCTGCTAAAGCTCCCAAATCTGCAAGCACTGAAGGAAACAGATTTTTAAGGCGTAGTGATTTGCATACACAAAAAAAAGAGAAAAAATAAGACATAGGTAGATAAATATTACTAGCCATAGCAAGAGAATACAGAAAGATGCTCTAGCAATTTTACCTCTTTTGTAACTAAGATAAATGCTGAAATTTAGAGTTCACTATATACCTTTCCATGACCCTTCAAAAGAGAATAAGGTGGGGTTTAAATTTCATTTTTACTGTTTCTTCATTTTGCTGGTTTCAGACTATTTCTTTATTTCAGTGTTTCTTCTTCTTCTTTACTTCTCCCCCTCTACTCCTCTCTGGTAAGACCCCACCTGGAGTACTATGTCCAGCTCTGGAGTCCTCAGTTCAGGACAGACACTGATCTGTTGGAACAGGTCCAGAGGAGGGACACAGAAATTATTATAGGGACTGAACACCTCTCCTATGAGGAAAGGCTGAGAGAATTGGGGTTGTTCAGCCTGGAGAAGAGAAGGCTCTGGAGAGACCCAATTGCAGCTTTTCAGTACTTACTGGGTGCTGATAAGATAGAGACAAACTTTTATCCAAGCCCGTAGTGACAGGACAAGGGGAAATGGCTTTGAACTACAATAGATTTAGACTATACATAAGGAAGAGATTTTTTTTTTTTTTTTTTTACTATGAGAGTGGTGAAACACTGGAACAGGTTTCCCAGAGAGATGGTGGATACTCCATCCCTGGAAACATTGAAGGTCAGGTTGGACAGGGCTCTGAGCAACCTGATCTAGTCGAAGATGTCCCTTCCCATGGCATAGGGAAGACTAGATGACCTTTAAAAGATCCCTTCCTACCCAAAGTATTCTACAATTCTATGAAACACAGTAAGTTAGCCTGTGTACATAAAGTAAATAAAAACATAGGAAGTATCAGTCTGAGGGCACATATCTGGCAGACTAAAAAATGTTAAATATCCACACTATCAAATTTACTGTTGTTTCACTCAGTTATTGAGCTACTTCAGGCTCTCACTGTTAAAAAAAAAAAGTCACAACAACATAGAAAGGGTTTATATTTTGGATAAAAATAAATGAAATTTCTGTGTAACAAGTGAAGTTTCTGTTGAGGAAACAAAAATGTCTCATATAGATTTCTTGTCAAGAAATATTATCTCAAGGCTAATGACGAACACAAAAATTTAGCTGCCTACATAAGATCAAACACATCACAAATTTTGAAATTATAATCTTGTTATCAAGTGTCTGAAAGAAACAACTTTTGTTCTGCATTAGCATATCTGACTTAATGCTAAATTCAATAAAATACATAAATGGACACAATCCAGAAGTTAAAGAGAACACAACTGATTTTGAACCACAAACTGACCAAAAATGGGACACAAATCCTCCTGAGTTCCCAGGGAGCATTAGATACTTTGGAACAGAATCCAAAATATTGATAAAACCACCTAGACCTTGCAAGAAAAATGTTAAGAATGGGAGTGTTTGAAGTCTTACATCCTCTGCTGCACTCAAGCCCTCTAATAGGATCCAGAGTTCAAGCTCCATCCCTCAGGACAGATGCCTACAACTATTTTTTCTCCCCCAACAAACTGAACACAGTTCACAGTCTTCCTGCTACAGAAAGGCTAGAGAATAAAAACAGGAAGGCTGTATTGTGCATGATAGCCATGTAGTTTGAGCAATGACCCAAGACACCGGAAAATACAAGACTCTAGGCCTTTTTTAGTAGAGTGTTTGAAATGTTTTGAACTTAGATTTATTTATGAGTTCAGACCTTATTAGATAAATATACAATAATTAATAGTAGTAATAATAATAATAATAGTACAAACCTGGATTTCTATGTGACGAGGGTTATCAATGAACTTTTCTATCAGCAAGCGATCATCACCAAAACTTGAAGCAGCTTCTTGAGATGAAAACCTAAAACCTTCCCTTAAATAACAAAAACAAAAAGAATAATCTGTATTTTAAAAGTATCAGCTCCTGAAGTATACAAGAAGGAACACTTATTCATTTCAGTCATCCGGCAGCCTTCATGAATGAACACACACATCCAAAAACCAAGTTTTACCATTTACATTTGATTCTGTAATGAGTATCCTTTTTTACTTGTTTTTCTTACAAAGACAAAAAAAACCCAAAACAACAAACCCAAAACAAAACATTCTTAAAGCACAGAAAATTTCAATGTGCCTAAAAAGTCTGAGCATTTACAACAATTATTCATATTCATTTTCTATTACTTTAGCAGAAGAAAATACCAACAAAGAATTTTAAGATGCAGTAATTACAAAGTACTTGTTATCCAGAAGGTGAAGCTCGCCGTTACTTAAAGCACACAGCCCTCTTAATACTCAAGAACAGCAGAGGTTAGTTGCACATTAAAGAACTGCAAACGTGATATTTCAGATATTGAAAATCCTACCACGGAACACACAATCTACAGATGCAATACATCACTTTATAGAGCATACCACCTGTACTACAAGGTTTTCCCTGCATTAAGGTATAAGTGAGTGCTACGTGGAACATTCCACATGCTTCCCTCTGTTTTCTCTTTTACATATCTAATTACTCAAACAAATAAAGATTGCAGGATATTGGATTTATTAACTTTCCTTTTTTAATGGCTTAAAGAATACCCCTTGGGTCATAACCTGACAAACAACTTCATGGAGAGCTTTCTCAGGGTGAAACAGAACATAATGCAGGGACCCAAAGGCTTCACTGAAATTTTCTACAGGCTCTGGCATATCAGTCCAATTTATGTTGATATATATGGTAAGATTGCTCTAAATTTCTGTGGGAAATACACCTTTCCTGACATTTGGGCCCAGAATAAGAACTACAACACAACTGAGTAGAAGTTTCCATGCATTCCATCTCTTGAATCTAGTTGAACTCCACAAACAAAACCCAAACAGAATCACAAAACAGGTAAATTTACAGTAGAAAGATTTGTATATTTAAAAGTATATCTTCACCTCCTTTCAAAATTGTGGAATAATACATGCTATAATTTTGAGAAAGTATACTCAATGTACAACTTTCCTAAATTCATATTTAACTTCAATATATTAAATTACTTAAAAAAGAGAAAAACAGACATCAAAATTTGTGATTCTGTACACTACCTGATCTGTCCAAAAACCCAAAGTGCTGTAACAAACAACCATACACAGCGTTTCTTACTGAAATAGATTTACAGCTATTTAACTCCTATATCAAAGGCACCATTTTGTTTTGTAAATATTCTGTTGTCACATAGTTTTATACACAATTATTCACAACTGACTTTTTCTTTTACTGAAGTATGTGCTAATTAGAAAACCTAAACTGCAATGCTTGTTAAAAAAATGCAGGTGCCTAATTATCTAATCCATACATCTGTAAATGTTTTTGAACTATTTATAACAGGAACAAATATCTCAGGTATTCTGACCTTGTTTGTATCTTACAAAACCGTGCAGTTGCATTTATTCAGTGATAAAAATTAATATAAGTATACTTCACCTTTCTTAGAGACCATACTAACCAAATGGAGATGGTTCTGAATCTCTTAATGAATATTAAAAATAAATAAATACATACCCAGCCATTAAGGCTAGAAGAGAATTTGTGTTAAGAGCCCCTCTGCAAGGAAGATGCAGCACAACTGTGGCAATACATGCAATCATGTCCAAAACTTTCCTGCCCATGTCAACCCCAGGAAAGAAGGGCATGGGAACTTGGGACAGGGAAACATGAGCTTAATGTCCCTGTCTAAGCCCAGGTACGGTTTACCATACAAGCAACATGCCGTCTGCAGCCTAATCAAGCCCTGGTATTTGACAAGACACAGTCATTCAGGCTGATGTGCCTCACCCATACGAAGACTATCACTGTTTCCTCTACACTATGACAAAGTAAAGAGGAATTCTGGTCAGAGGATTGTTGAGCAGGGGCTCTGTGCAGACCCACACTTCAAACACTACCCATCTACTACCATGGTCATATTCAGTCTTCCAGTGCAGCCACCTGTACTAAACCAAGGGGCAGAGAGTTAGGAGCGCGGGCTGTCCGTCAGGCACTCCCAGGCACCCCACGCTACAGGCACACCAGCTGAGCTGGTATGCAAGCAGCACAGCAAACAGCAGCAGCCAGGGGACCTTGGGAGGAGACACTTTTGGTGGTTTCTCATATGGAGGAGCTGGTGGTAGTTTTGACAGGAGGGTTGACTTAAGGTTTTTCTTAAGTTCTCGTTAACTTTTAGTGACAGGTTTCTTTTTTTTTTCCCTTATATGCAGATTTGGTGCTTTCAGGTGCTTCCATTACTTTCTACTAGAAGTTTCCCAATTAAGTTGAGCTTGGAACAGGGGGGGATGAAAGGCCATCACAGCCTATGCTTAAGGCAAGCAGGGAACACCACTGCCTCTCCTCAGGGAGGTAGCAATGGTGGGGAGGGGGGAAGAAAGATGTCCACCTCAAGCAGCTGTACATAATCAAGGAAACAGGAGCCATAGCTGGCATGTAGACAGAACTGCATCATCCTGAGAATAGCTAGCATGGTCACACTGCAGTGTGACTGCAGTGCTGCAATGAATGGCCTATCCAATTATTAAAACAAGCAGTAAGAAAGGGCAGGTCAAATATATGGAACTCTTCGTGGGAAAGGGCAAGGAGGTAAGAGCTGGAAGGTCTGGATCAAGGAAGAGGCCAGTAAAGGTAATACTGCATCACAAATTTTTTAACAGTTCACCTGCTCAAGCTGACAAAGGGGGCAAATTCTTCTTTAAGCAAATCAAAGTCTTCAAGACCTTGAATGACCAGGCCCAGAGAGTGGTGGTGAATGGTGCTGCATCCAGTTGGCAGCCGGTCACTAGTGGTGTCCTCCAGAAATCAGTGTTTGACCTAGTCCTGTTTAATATCTTTACCGATGATCTGGATGAGGGGATTGAGTCCACCATCAGCAAATTTGCAGATGACACTAAGTTGGGAGGAAGTGTCAATCTGCTGGAAGGCAGGAGGGCTGTTCAGAGGAATCTGGACAGACTGGAGAGATGGGCCAAATCCAACAGTATGAGGTTCAATAAGGCCAAGTGCCGGGTCCTGCACTTTGGCCACAACAACCTGTGAAACACTACAGGTTGGGATCAGAGTGGCTGGAAAGCAGCCAGGCAGAAAGGGACCTGGGAGTTTGGATGGACAGGAAGCTGAACATAAGCCAGCAGTGTGCCCAGGTGGCCAAGAAGGCCAATGACATCCTGGCCTGGATCAGGAACAGCGTGGCCAGCAGGTCCAAGAAAGTGATTCTTCCCCTGTACTCAGCGCTGATGAGGCCACACCTTGAGTACTGTGTCCAGTTCTGGGCCCCTCAGTTCAGGAAGGATATTGAGGTGCTGGAGCAGGTCCAGAGAAGAGCAACGAGGCTGGTGAAGGGACTCGACCACAAGTCCTATGAGGAGAGGCTGAGGGAGCTGGGGCTGTTCAGCCTGGACAAGAGAAGGCTCAGGGGAGACCTCATCACATACAACTAACCTGAAAGGAGGTTGTAGCCAGGTGAGTATTGGTCTCTTCTCCCAGGCAACCAGCAGTAGGACAAGAGGGCAGTCTTAGGCTGTGTCAGGGGAGGTTTAGGTTGGGCATTAGGAAGAAGTTCTTTACAGAGAGAGTGATTTGGCATTGGAATGGGCTGTCTAGGGAAGTGGTGGATTCTCCATCCCTGGAGGTATTTAAGAAAAGACTGGATTTGGCACTTATTGCCATGGTCTAGTGGACAATGTGGTGTTGGGTCAAAGGTTGGACTTGATCTCAAAGGTCTTTTCCAACCTAGTTGATTCTGTGATTCTGAGTGTTTGTGTGGTTTTGTTTTGGGGATTTTGGGGCTGTGGTTTGAAGGAGGTGGGGGTTGGCTTGTTCACAATTTGGGCGTGGGGAGTGGTCTGTTTGGTTGTTGAGGTGTTTTTACCAGGAAAATAACATCCCTGACATCTGTTGGAACAGGAACACAGCAGATCACAAGCAGGGAGGTTTCTGATGGATGTTGGGAACAACTTCAACACAGACATTAGATGGGCTGAGGAAGAGGAACTACCAGTAGCAGAAGACAATGATCTCTTAAGGAACTGACCCACAGAAGTCAGCAAGATCAAACAGGATGCTAAGAGAGGTAGCTTGTCTCGTTGTAAGACTGTTCTATCACCTTTGAAAGGCTTTGGAGGTCCAGAGAGATTCATGATAACTGTAGGAAGACAAATATTGCACCCAACTTTGAGAAGACCATGAAAGAATCATAAAAACTACAAGCTGGTCAAGTTCACTTTAATTCCAGGAAAGTCAGAGAGAGCAAGATCTGAAAGCTATTTCTAGACATGTAAGACAGTGACTGCAACTACAGCGTAATTGTTTCTAAAGTAGAACATTACACTCTACATAGGTGCACAACTACATGGGGGAAAACCTGGCACTTTATTATTGTCCTGGAATGTACCACCACCAGTCTGTGGATCATGCTAAAGCTTCTGTACATCAGTATATTCAAGGGCAAGGCAGCATTTCAGAGACCTACACAGTATCTCTGACAGGAATGGGCGCACAAGTATATCATGAATTTCCACAAGAAAAAAAGTAGAGTCCTGTACCTATCACAGACTAATCACCCCTGCATTGGTACAGGCTGTGGAACTGACTGGCTGCTTAAGATTACTCGGAGGTCCTGCAGGATAACAGGCTGCAGAAGAAGTGAGCAGTGCACCTGGCAGTAATGAAAGCCAATGAAACAGTAGCTGCATCAGCTGCAACAGACCAACAGCAGCAATTATTTGCCTTTATTCAGCACCTGTTAGACCTGTTCACTACCTACTAAGACCTGTTGCATCCAGTTTTGGACACACCTAGTACTCAAAGATGTTGATAAGCTCAAGTAAGGTGGTCAGAGCACACACAGAGCTAGGTTTGTGGAACCTGAAACACAGCAAGGCTTTAGTGGAAATCTAATAGCAGACTTCCAGAGGAGTTTTCTAAGACAATGAAGTCAAGCTCTTTATTGCAATGCATAGCAAAAAAACAAGACAGTGGCCATAAAATGAAGTGGAAGTTTCCAATTGGATGTGAGAACAAAAATTACTGGAAAGAATGGAGAAGCAGAGTAGGCTGTTTAGGGAGACTGTGTAATCTCAGTGCCAGACCCAATGGGCAAAGCTCTAAGCAATCAGCTTCAAACTGAGTGTTGATGATACTAAGGATGAAGTTGGATGAGATGACATTCCTAGATCCCTTAAAACATTCACAATTCTATACGGGGAAAAACAGGACATCTCTAAGGTTCCCTTCTCTCCCTACAGTACATTTATTCACACTGAAGTTTGAGTTGTACAAAAGCATTACTGATCTTGCCACAAGCCTTCCTGTGGTTGTCTGAAGTAAGATAACCATGCCAGCTTTCTGCCTCCAGCTCTGAGATCAGCACTGCTGCTTTAATTAAAACAACAACTTTCTTTGGAGGCAGCCATACACTAACAAAAGACTGCAGTCATTATGCAATATTTCAAGTATTAGTAAATAGTAAAAGAACACAGTTTTTTCCTGTGAAGGCCATCTAGTTAAAAATAGATGTTTGATAACCATTAGTACAGTAGAGACTCTCTAAAAGCATGACTGATAAGTAACCAATAAATACTCATATGTCATTTGATTTTACACACAAAACCAATATACATTGCTTCAGCTTGATTACAAATTTTTTTTTAAAAAAGCCAATCTGAAATTACCTAGTCACAGCATTTTAGATACGTCTACACATGTAGTTGGCATAGAAATCTGTGTTTAAAACAAAATTTTTAAGGAAACACCATTTTTCACTCATCTGATTGAATCTTTCCCCTTACCAAACAGCACGTATCTGTGCAGAACAGACCAAGGATCCCAAACCCAACACTCCCATTTTTGCCCAGTAGTTTGAGGTGCCAAATGCACTGGTTCGGGAAGATAATAAAACTCAGTGTACAGGCTCATAATAGGTAATCCTGTTCAGTTCTTTAAAGCATTGTACTCTTTTACATATTTCTTTTGCTTCAGGAGGTGGGGGATTCAGAATGATTTGTTACATCTTATTCCACCTCGTTATTAACTTCTTCCAGTTCCACTGCTCATTCCTTCAGAGCCACTGGAAGATTACCTCACCAGGGAAAAAAAAACCCCAAAAGCATTTCAATTCATGTTTCTAAAGAAAGGTGGGAAACTGCAGAAAATGATTGCAGACTATAAAAACAAATTTACTAGTAGTTCTCCCACACATCCTGCTGTACCATTCCAGTGAAAAGCAACAACAGTGGAATAGCAGAAGTAAACACAGAAAGGTACCACAGAAACAGAGAAGAGAAATTATAAGATGTTCTTGGAATTTGAGAGCAGATATTTGACTTACGTTCAGAAAATTGGCATAAGCACCAAGAAAGAATTTAAGCAACAGACCAATTTAAATTTTCCTGTTATTATACATTAAAAGGCAAAATTATTTATCTCTCTAAAAATCTGTTGCTGGAAGCTGCCTCGATCAAAAATTTCAAAACAGATACTCACTAAGCATCGAAAACCTCAGTATCTAGGAAAAGTTACAGATGGTGAAATAATGAGGGGGAAGAGTATTAGCACAAAATTTCTCCAAGGTAATTGTTAGAAGATAATTCAGTAAAAATTTCCAACTTTATGGGTATCATGTTTGCAGCTGAAGCTGCTAGCTAGAGAAACTAATTTCTACCTGCAAATCCACAGAGTTTAAGGCATGGGACAATAGCTTTTGTATGATGACCTCCAACATTGAACTGACAATGCCAGTAAGTATCTTTATGTGCAAAGATCCATCACAACCTCTGCCACAAAATTTCAATCTGTTCTTTGAAGACAATACAGTCCTGAAATTAATTCCTTTTCAGAGCTGCCAGCAGATCATTTGAAGTCGTGAAGTTAGTTAAAATTGTTACAAGCCATAAGAGCATTGTTGTAATAGAGTCCAAAGGAGGATGATGAAGACGGTGAAGGGCCTTGAGGGGAAGCCATATGAGGAGTGTCTGAGGTCACTTGGTCTGTTGAGCCTGGAGGAGACGGAGGGGAGACCTAATAGCAGTTACAGCTTCCTCATGAGGGGAAGAGGAGAGGCAGGTACTGATCTCTTCTCTGTAGTGACCAGTGACAGGACACAAGGGAATGGCCTGAAGTTGTGTTGGGGAGGTTTAAGTTGGATATTAGGAAAAGGTTCTTCACCCAGAGGGTGGTTGGGCACTGGAACAGGCTCCCCGGGGAAGTGGTCACAGCACCAAGCCTGACAGAGTTCAAGAAGCATTTGGACAATACTCTCAGGCACATGGTGTGACTCTTGGGGATGATCCTGTGCAGGGCCAGGAATTGGACTCAATGATCCTTGTGGGTCTCTTCAAACTCAGGATATTCTGTAAAAGCAAGAAGCCTTCAGATTCTCCACAGTCAAAGAAGGAATGATACAGAAAATGTCTAGATATTCAGACACATACCCTAGTCATGTTTTGTTGTATTTCATCATTAACTTCATGTTGCCTATATTTGGAAAGCACTTTTGGATCAGGCTCTCTGGGATGCAAGCACAGAGGCTCTTCATATACAAGACCAGAGCTGGGATGATCAACTACACTAAGAGAGAAGTACTTTTAGATACAGTCCACAACAGAACTTTGAGGCTGTGAAGAACCTACCAACCTGAACTTAATGTAAACTGCTTTTCAGAAATCTGCACTTCATTTTCAATATAATTTTAAATGGGTTTCTATTATGTGAAGAAAGGCCATGCTAAATTATATTTCTCCAAACCAAGACCACTAGCTAGGGATTACATTAGAGCGAACATAGGGTTATTTTAATTTCAGATGTGGGTCAGTGGCTTAAACTATACACAAAATTCCACTCTAGAACTTGACCAAAATTTGGAGAAAAGCAATAAAAGGGAGAGTCAGGTGGGATTCAGATCTGAAGGTAAAAAGAAAAACAGCAACCCTACCCAGAGGCAGGGGGCAACACCGCAGCCTTCACAGTCACATGCATTTGAAGGGCTATTTAAAAATAAATAAATAAATAATTCTAACAGTGGCAAAATTATCCCAGTATTTCTATTAGAAATACTACCTGAAAGTTAACAAATTTTAGCTATAGTTGTAATAATATAATAATTATAGAGGATCTAAAACAATCGTCATTACTTGGCATATTTACGGGATGTGAAAGATGAAGCACCAGTAAGTTGCCACAGTGAATAATTCTGTAACAGTAGCAATGAAGTTGGTCACATCCATCTTTTCCAATTCCAGTGGCTATTTCCATGTCATGCCACACATACATTTAAGCCTTCTTGTAGCACACATAACCAGTTGAAACAAGAAAGATTTTTAACTATCCTGAAAATCCAAATGTTTCAAACAAGGAAAAGGTTTTTCACCTGGAGTGGGGTTCGGTACTGAAACAGGCTCCCCAGGGAAGTGGTCACAGCACCAAGTCTGTCAGTTCAAGAAGCATTTGGACAAGACTTCCAGACACATGGTATGTTTCTTGGGGTGGTCATGTGCGGGGACAGGAGTTGGACTCAATGATCCTTGTGGGTCCCTTTCAACTCAGGGTATTGTATGTTTCTATATAAAGGCTTTTTGTTTTCAAACAGTATTTTAAATTAATCCCATGAGACAAAGCCAAAACAAGTTTACAGATCAAAATATTACCAACAGTTATTCACACTCACCTTGCATCTATGAACTCTGAAATGCAGAAGACCATTCAGATATTGGCTTTTCAGAGTCCGACCATAGCTGAAAATTGGTTTACTTATGGGATTACATGGATCTGGACGCAGCAAGACTATACATGAGACCACCAACTTTTTATGCAATATTAAAACTATCAGATATGTTATTTTGTCAGTAAAAGTTCAGTCACCTTCAAAACAGTCAGATGTTCCTCTTCAGACACATAAAAAGGAACAATCTTAGTTCCATAACACAACTAATGGACATGTACAACGAATCTTTTACAACCTCACAGATATTTTGTCAAGACAGACTGGAAGATAAACTCAAATGCTCTACTTCATATTTAAATCCAAAGTAAATCTGTTTGTCTTCAAGTTCTCTTAAATTTCACTTCTATCTTCCTGCAACAAATATTTTGTCAACTTAACTTTGCCAACTTAATTTTGCCTACCCATAAATGTTAAAATAAGCATTTCTTCATGATACGAGCTCAGTAAACAGTGTTGATCTGTGACTACCTAAGTGTTCCTTGTCTTAGCATTCTCTTTATAATGTAATATTAGAACAGTCTTTTAGAGACTACTCTAATATTAGATTATAAACACAAGGCTTGCATAGCTAACCAAGAGAATTATTATAAGAACATCACTGATAAATAACGAGCTGAATGATCTTTGTGGGTCCCTTCCAATTCAGGATATTCTGTGATTCAAAGGCTTTCCACAAACAAGGCAAGCAACTCAAATTATCATCATTAAATAGGATGGCGTCAAAGTAATTTCACTCAATTAATTTAGCGATATTCAAAATATCCCTAGCTAGTTTCTATGAATACCAATCAGCTTTACCAGGTGACTTTCTAAACAGTAACCACAACTTTTCTCCAAGACAAATTGGCAATTATGATTTTAGATCCACTTTAAAACAGTTACTTTAATCAAGCTCCTTTGCTCCTTTCTGAACAAAACAAGAAACTAATGCCTTCCTTTCAAGTCCAACAGATGCAATTGCTGCCTGAATAAGATCAAGGTAATAATTTTGGATTCTAAAGCAGTAGGAAGGAAGCATCCTTGTAAGAAAGCAGGTTGTTCTAGATTTTCATCCTAATGAATTGAAAACCTTCTTTTCCCATTTACATTTGAATACAAATGGACTAGAGGTAACAAGGTACAAATAAGCCCACCACGTTTTCTTTAAAATTTACCTGCTAGACATTCATTGTTCTGTTATCCAGTTTTTAGGTTTTGGCAAACATAAATTTAATACGGGCCAGAAAAACGGCAGGGAAATCTTGCAGGTGACTAAATTTAACTAATGAAAATTTCACTTGTATTTTGAGTTAATTCCAGCACATGTACTGCTCTGTGTGGAAGGAAAACAGTCAGGTTATTTTGGATCAAACAGGCTTCTCATTACAAGTCTTTGAAAAAATCTGAAAATACATTTTTCTGTAAGATCAGTGGCATGTATAGTTGAGAATGGATTGTAAAACTTCAAATCAACAATAAAGTATCACGAACTGTTCAGGATTCAGACATGAAAATGTCTGTGTGTTTAAACAAATGTTGTTTCAAAACAGACAAAAGTACAATAGTTTGCTGAGGCAAATATTTTAAACCCAGAAGTACACAATTTATTAGAGCACATTCTGATAATACTGTATGTGTTTCCACACATGAATTATCAGTCTCATCAACTTCAACAGAACTAATGCCACTCATTAATGTTTGCTAACCACGGCCAATAAATATTCTCCCTAAGAGAGACAATTAATAAATCAGCATTCTGAAAGGCATACAGTAAAATGTTATTTACATTCTAAATTTACAGTGTCACACTGGATTAAAGGCAGTTGTAAGTGTTGGTTTTTTACTCAGATTAATGGACCATGTTTTGTAAGGTTCATGCAAGAATTAATTTGAAATAGGCACATGCAAACTTCTGAAGTACACCACTCACTATGTGAAAGGGAGAAAACCAAATAATATCCAATTTCTGTGTCTAACATTTCATATCTGCTCAACTGTCAGCTCACAGTGGCTTAATGGGACTTTGGTAACTGCAGCATTCATCAAGGCAAGCTTTTGGACAGCATCTCACCTGGTCTCTTCATCATCCCAAGCGATTCTCATGCCTTTCCCACCACCACCTGCTGAGGCCTTGATCATGACAGGGTAGCCTAACAGCGGGGAACAATTAGACAGAAGTTCAAACTTTGTTCAGTTGGTCAGAGGAACATGACAACTGACCACATGTCCAATAAAGCCAGCAGACAATAACTTCGTTTATTAAAACACTTTGTTTGGAGGGAGAACAGAGGAGAAATTTTTCTTTTCAAAACTTAGCTGTCAATGCAGTAATTTCTAAAGCCAAGAAAGGCCGTCTTCTCCAATTCATTTATACCAAAAAAACACTGAATGAATTATTCCCAAGAAACAAAGTGATTTATGAATAAAGCATTTGACCTTTTTAAGCTCATATCTCTTCATGAACAAAATTTTGTTCCTTTATTGCTGTTGAAATAAGCTGTGACAAAATTTTTCAAAAAATTTATAGCAAAATAAGCAGATCTTCATAAATTAATAGTCGAGATTGAGTAAACAAATCTGTATCTTATCAACAATTCTGGTGCAGTACATTCTAAATAAGAGAGCATCTCAAGAGCACTGTTGTTTGGATATTAAGAAATTGAATCAGAAGACAGATTATTGCATTTTTTTTCTACAATAAGAAAGTATTTTCCCCAAATAGACAAATAGTACGAAAAAATGAGCAGTATAGATCTGACAGCATTGTACATAACTGGCAATATTTTACTCTCAGAATAAGATACTATAATAGGATCTTAGTTTACTGAAAACTAGAAAATTACAGTAACAAAGAACATATTTGAAAAGCATATTTATTAAAAGATTTAGAAATAGTAATGATTATCTTTTAGTACAATCTGTTCATTTAAAGCAACTTCCTGAAACAACTTCTTCATATCAGAGAACTCCACCTTTCTCCATATGAACATATAGAAAACTGGAAATCGAGGATCTAATTAAAAAGTTTTTGATGTTTCCAAGACAGCAGAAAATCTTCATGTCTTTGGTCTCCAGTATGTTTAATCAACGTCACAACACTAAGGCAAATATCAGACTAGCTGATATTGTCTGGCAAGAAGAGTTTATTAGTCCTTGCAAACTGAAGATACATTCTGTAAAAGGCTTTGATCTGGGGACGGAAAGAGATGTTTGACTATGGTTCCTAGAAGCAGTCCAGTCTGCTATCATATGTGTAGCTGCCATTTACAGTTTCTTCCTGGAATGTAGATCTACTCTTGCTTTGTCAAGTGACAGCAATACAACACACCCACCTCCTCCTCATAGTCATCTAAACTGAAAGGAGGTTCAGGAGAAAATACCTAAACAGGAAGATCTGGAAAAGCTTTTTCTTAAAATGACTGAAATGGACACAAAAAAAAGGCATGATACAAGCCTAAGAAATAGTAGTGTTGACTGGAAGACAGGACAGCAGCAACAGTACAAGAAAACATTAACACAAAAACGGGGGGAAAAAAAAATCAATTAAATAGTTTCCAACACAACACCTTATTAGACTGTGAAACTCCCATGCTGTAAAGTATTCACGTAGCTGAAAGCTGTAGAGAGGTAATAATTAAGCATACATAGAGCACAAATCAACTTCCTATAGGCATGGATGACCAAAAGGCTACAAATTTTCATGCTTTGAAGTCTAAAGTGATCTCTACTTACTAGATATAAGGGTAAGACCAAACAGAGCTATGCAAATAACCTTTCTAGAGTCTTTTACATTTTCTTATGAAATCTGATGCTGTCCATAGAGGGGTATGGGATAAGTCACAGAGTAAAAAGGGTTCGATCCAGAACTATTAAGTATTTTCAAGGCCTCTACAATACCAGAGATTAGAAGGTAAAGACAAAATACTAGATTGCATGCAGCAACAGTGAAGTTCAACTGGTTTTCATGAAATGCAGTAAATGTTAACATATACATACAGGTAACACTAGCGAACCTAAACCTCTGGCAACACTGTTACCATCTGGAGACTCTCGCCAACCTAAGAGATTGCAAGACTGAAATTTTGAAACAAGCATTGTTTTAAGCCTTATTATGGCAAACTCACTATGGCAATTTCCATCACCTAATCTATCTTATTCAGTTACATGTACTTGAAAAAAATCATCATCAGTTATGCTAACAATTTCAGTCTAACAATATCAGTCTCTTGCATGGTTTGCTGATTTTAATTCTGTAAGCAAGAGTCTAGTCCTCATGTACTGTTCTTTAGTTTCAAAAGCAAAATAGGCAGGTTGACAGTGAGCCTTGGTGAGTCTTTATATGCTACAAGATGTAGCTCATATCATACGGTTAAATTATCAGATAGGACACATGTATTATTAGTATCGCTCACCAAGTGTAGGATCACTCACTCTCACCTTTCATGTATAGCGGTTATATGTCAACCACACTTCTATGTAAGGCAGCTAAAGATTCCAGAGAGCCACAATATAATTAAAAGTAAAATGAATTTAAAAAAAAAAACCCAAACCACAAAGTAAGGATTGTTTTGAAAAGATACATACAGCTTTTTAGGTTAAGAAGGAAAAATTGCAACCTCTATATGTTAGGATGTAAATTAGCCAGTCCCCTGAAAAAAAGGGTACTTGAGGTTTTGCTCAAATATGCCTTTACATAGTCCTTCCTCTCAGGGGCACTCAGTTAAAGAGCAGCTCTTCAGCCAATACTAAAGACTGAAAGGAAGGCTTCGCAAAATTTAAGTTTTGCATACAAGTTGGGTACGGGATGCTGGGATCAGGATGCATTACTCATCACTCTCCTAACCCCTTTTGTACTACTCAGCAGCAAACAAATCTGCTGAAGTATGTTCACATGGATTGGTTGGATTAGTTGTGGGAAGGGAGAGGCATGCAAACAATTTTTAATAGCATTTACAAGTCCCCACAACAACAGCAAAGAGTCTCATACAAAGCAGACACATTTTTGAATAGGTGTTAAGTTTTCAATCCTTCCCTCAAATTAGATGCCAATTCACATGAAATTAAAATTGCTTGTGAGATTAAAACCTACTCTCATTCTATAGTTTTACATTCCTGTGATGCATCTGAAGGATGGGTCTAAAGATCTTAAAAGGCAAGAAGGTAAAAAGCTGTCAGATTTGAAGATCATTGGGCATACTTTTGCTGTTACATAGGTACTATTAATTTAGGATTGCTTTGTTTCCAGGGTAGTTGCTATTCTGAGAATCTGAATGGTGAAAGGAGTAAACAAACTTCTGGTGTCCCACAGCTGTTAGTTCCCACCCTTTGCCACCATGATTTTAGATGCCATTTAACCATTTTTATAAAGTTGCAGGTAATAGACCACAGAATGCATTGTGCAATATCAGTTTGAGCAATATTGCATGTGGCAATATCAGGTTCTTTTCAATATCCATTATTAAAAAGCTAGCAGTAACTAAATCCATGTCAAATGAAACATGACAAAAACCGACTTCTTCACCTCTTCAGTTTTGTACAGACTTTCCTTTAGTTTAACTGATTGCACTGCATAGCTGTTCAGTCCTTTCAAATAGAGGAATAAAACTTCCTGGAGTTTCATCAAGGCTTCAGAAATCAAGAAGCCAATAGTTCTTAATGTACAACTTTACAAACAGACCTAAAAGCAGCATGGGAAAAGAGCCAATGTAATTAAGCACTATCAACAGGATTACAGGAGAACAGCCCACACCAAAAAATAGAGAAGGAAGAATATAGAAAGGAGCCTATACAGCAATTTGTGCCTGAACTTCTTCCAATTCCTGATTTAGCCTAGTATATCTGTCACATTCTCTCTTGACAACTCAGGACCATATCTCAAATCAAGGGCAAAAATAAGGTTTTATACCTAGAAAATTTGTAGCCATAGATAATAATCACTGAAACAGGTAAAGGCAGTGTTCTCAGCCCTGAAGTGTTGTTAACTACTACTGGATCTTCAGCCTGAACAGACCAGGAAGAAGCAGGAAAAAAATAAAGGTAGTAAAAGAGTAAAAACACAGTTTTACTCTATTAAGCACTGACCCACAGTTGTTATCTCAGAGACCGAGACTCTGGATAAGTGACATTAAAAACAATCTGAAAGTATTCCATTGCATATCAAGTGCTTTATACACAAAGACAAATGCATTATATACACAAGAGACTATAATTTCATCCCATTTTAGATCCTTCGAGATCAAAATCACAGTTTTATTATGATCAGTGTTCACAATTAGACAGAAGCTTAACCAAACTAATCAACTGGTTGAAACGTGAGGAAAAAGCTAGAAAGGACATTTTTCTTTGGCTACTACATGGCATCACAGTACAAAACTTCTTTGTATCAAAACAGTTCCAAGAATTTTCCATCTAGATAAAGCACAACCCAGCTGTCTGTAATTGACTTTAATATCACAGATTTAAGACTGCCTTGAGATAATGACCTCCAAAGTGCTACTGATATCAAAGACAGGAACCAGTCAACAGAACACCAGAAGAAGTAAATTAAACAAGAATAATTTTAAAGGGTGTCTAGAAAGCCACTGCATGTCTTTAAACTTACATTCAACAAAACAGCTTTAAAAACACTTGCAGGAACACAAGAGCAGGACAGACTTTTGAAGAGAAACTGAACTGAAATATAGTCATAATACTTTATTTCATAAAGTCATATGCCTTTATTCAGGAGTAAAACCAATTTGGGGGGGGGAACTGGGATTTATTTACAGTTCTCTTCTGAATGTTCCAATCTGGTTGATAACCTCTTCCTTTTGTTTCTGCTCCCATGACAGTGATCAGTGATCACTTGATTTCCCAACAAGGACGCAAAGGTTGACCCACAGAAACACTGGCTTCAATTGTGTCAGCCTAAAAGTCAGACAAGCCTACACTGAGGGGTTTTAGGACAGTTAACCAGTGCAGAGTAAAGGCCCCAACTTAAACTCAAAGTGGAAAGATCTTACACTGATTAAAAGTTATCTGCAGCAGTGCAAGTCCCACTTTCTATTTGGCATATAAGGCACAGCCATAACTTTTGACACAGGTGAAATGTATTTGCAGCTAGATCAGCAAGAGAAGCTTCAAATGCAGATATCTGCTTTGAATTAGGTACCTGTGATAAACCTAAATAGTTTCTAATGGTTACTGTCTCAAAGTAAAAATGAAGGAAAAATCCCAAGGAAAATCAGAAAAATCTTACTGCCTTAGATTCTTCTTTTAGCAAGCATTTAATAACATGTGTAATTTCAAGCATATGGTTTAGCATTTTCCCTAATATAAGCTTTAGTAAATAAAAGCCAAAACTCATTAAACACATATTACACTTAACCTTAATCAAAATGAGTCCCAGACAGTTTGCTGGTTGCTCTTTTCACCATTCTGTAAGATATTCAGAAGCTGAATAGTGACTTTATTCCAGCAAGCACAGAAGAAAGGCTGGTGCTCTGGATGATATTCAAGCTAACTGCAGTCCACACACTAATGAAGAATGAAGATCATAACATCACTGGTGTCAGCCTCCATATAAAGAGAAATACACCATGTCTAACTTCCATCATGTCCAATTGCAGATATACTTCGAAATAACTCCTTCGGTGAGCTACTCATTACTGCCTATTACAGGCCTTCCACAAATCATGGCTGCACTTGTTCTGTAAAGTCCAGTTTGAAAGCTCAAATGTGATGATTTAAGAGACAGGGCGTTAATGTCTAGATTCTTCTAGCCCCATGGGCAACAGGGAACTTAAAAACTATTAAAATATTATTTGTTCTATAGGGATTACTTATTACACATTCAATTTAGTCAACCATGTCTGCTGAGAGGCACACAAATCCCACCATAGCTAATTTAAGAACTTACCAATTTCCCTTGCAATTCTGACAGCTTCATCTGCATCCTGTAAAAGCAGGAAATGAGACCCAACGTTAATCCCATCAGCCATTGCACTATGTCCTGAGGGCAGTCATATATTGCACTACTGTCTCCTCCGATTCATTTAATGTTTGATTTTACAACCTTCTGACCCTTTTCAGTCAGAGGAATGTAAAATTAATACCATAAGTGGAATGTAAATTCTACCTCATCATTAGTATACTGAGAAACTCAAAGCAACAAGGAATCAGCTGACAGGAAACACAACCAGGATCGCAAAATGATTTTCTGCAGTTGTAGGAATTTAATGCTAGAATTTAGAAGTTTACAATCAATAATGGACCATAAATCACATCATTAAAGTTTGTCCACTACCAGCTTGTTTCTGTCCCCACAGATATTTCTTGTGTTTTCCTGCTTGCTGTCAGTAGGGGGAGTTGATTCTCTATTGTTTGGGAGTAATTTAAGTACAGAAAAAAAATCTTACAGGACTTCTTTAAAGACAAATGGGTTTTGTTTACTGAAGAAAGAATACAAGGATTTCAATTCTTTAACTTCTGCATTCTGAATGCAGAATAAACCTTATATGCATCATTTTAAACTGTATCTGAAAGCAGAAGATCTCCATAATTGTTTCCATCTAAGAGTCACCATGTTACTAGCTTATGACAATTTTAAAAATCCTTTTGTTGATGCCACCTATTGCTTCAGCTGTCTCATACTACTGTAGCCTGCTACAGAAAAAAGTACTGCGAAATTCAGAGAATAAAAAACAAAATACTGAAATTGCTTACTTTTCAGTAACCAAATTGCTTCTCCTGCAGGAGTTAATTCTAGTTTCTTCTACTGATAACAATACACTTCCGTTATACAAAACCAGAAAGAAAACAGGTTAAATTATAGTGCCATGGGTTAAGTTTGAAAATTCCATCCAAATTTGCTAATATTTATACTATCCCATGACATGCATTAAAAAATTTGTATGGACGGCAGTAATGTCTGGAAATCACCAGCTGCTAAGTGTGTCTGAAACTATGGGGGCTGACTTACGAACATTAAACTGAAACCTGATATTTTTAAAGCTTTCAAGGCAATCCGTTTTAAAAGCACCCAGGTCAGAACTTGAAAAAAAATACATAAGAAATGTTCATACCTGGTTCATTTATGTCCGATAATAAAACAAAATCCTCTTTAAAAGTCTTCAGTACCTAGTAACAGCCCCATGAAGAATAAGGGGGCTGGCAGGGGAAGTTGTCAGAAAATTTAATTTCCTTTCATTAGCTAGTCTGCTCCACAAATCGGTGCTTGTTAAGTTCAAAGCAGTCCTGAAAGCAACATCAGTTTTAAGTCTTTTTACTTCAGTCACATCTGTTAATGAGATTTTTCCAAATAACAATTGTTTTTAAGTCAAGAGATAAATCTAGCAAAAAAAACAACCCCCCCGAAAAAAAAAATCTCAGGGTTTACTGTTTTATTACACCTTGCTGCTTTCCATGACCCTGCACCCTCCAAATTTTAGCTAAAAAGGGATAAAATGCATGAAAAGGGTCATTTAAGAATGTTAGTGGTTTCCACACATTGAGTTTGAAGGTTCTTTGTTCCTGCCTGTGACAGTTATGCGAGAATACTTCCCCTTAATAGCCTCTCTGTCAGGAAGTGTTAAACCTGCCAAATGCAGACAATTAGAGCCTCTTGAACAAAATGCAGGAAGAGTGATGACTGATGAAGAGCTACGACTATAGTCGAGAAGGAAACTTTTACATTTCTTTTCTCTTGCAAATTCACCCATATATTTGCAAAATAGAATTAAGAGGGGGGGAAGTAAACAGGGAAATTTATTTTCACTTAGTTACCTGCAAACAAGTGGCTAACAGATACACTGCAGTCCACAGGAAGACAAGCTGCAAATCATTATAGGGGAACTTTTCACTGCCACTGTATTTTTATACATGCATACAACAACTTTAAGTAATAAGCGGCATCGTATCAGCAGCACTAATTGTTTCAGTTCTGGCTTGAAAAGACTGCCCAGCCCAGTTATTAATTTACAATGTTTCAACATCTGTTTCTTTTACAGTTCTAATATATAAGAATCCAAACGCTAAGATACAAGGGGGGAAAAAAAAAATCAATGCATACTCAAATTCTTTAGCCTTAGAAGAGAATTTCCAAACCAGAAAACAAAAATATGCTGTGCTTTAAAGAGAAAAATTAATGCGCAAAAAAACATAAACAACTGACATATTGAAGTCTCTGGTAACTCTTTTGATCTTTTTCCCTGAGAAAGTATGTTTTAGTATCATGAATGTCACTTGCGGATTACATAAATACAGAATCAGTTCGAGTACTCAGAAAAGGTTAGAATGGTTATTTTAGATTTTTGGTGCACAGAACTTGTGGTATTCAACATTTGCCCAAAGAGAGCAAAAAACTGAATGCTATGACACTGCCTAACACACAAGGCCATATGTACAAAATATACAAAGCCACACTGGTACTAAAAGCATTCTGAATTATTTTTTTAAAAGCAAGAGTCCTCAATGATTTACTGCTGTTTCCTCCAAAAACACATTAGCTACACACCATTTTCCCAAAATAAACTGGAGACTGTAAAGAAATATATAATTTTAGCACCACCTTTTATTGTACAAATAAAAATGTTCAAGTAATGGTAGAAGTTTATAAAAATCCTAAGAGTTATAAAATGATGTCATACTGTTTTTACAAATAGGTGATTCCATTGAGTTAGGGATACATAAAATACTCATTTAGCATAAGAATTCCTAACCTCCTAATTTCATGTACATGCCTCTCAGTCAGGTACCAGCAGGTGGAGACAGAAAAGCAAAACTGTTCTTGATGTAGAGGAATGCTAGGATAAAGCTGTTTTTTAAGAGACTCCTAGAACTGTAAAACATTGTATTAATTATGAAGAACTACATAATAGTTCTCACGGCTGAGGGCATTGGCCTTAGAGAACCTCCAGTTCATGTCTAGTCTCCAACCACCTCTTCAGCAATACAGTGATCAATTCAATACCAATGCCAATACCCCAATGCAAAATTCATCCAAAACAGATACCCAAAATTACTGTTAGTTACAGTAAATTCAGAGCTCTGCTGAAGACCTTTAATGTGTCTACTGACATCAGTGAAACTAAGCAGACACGGAGACATTATTCTTCTGGGTCTACATCCAGCTGTGTTCTACTAGCCATAAAACCAGACTGTATGTGGTGAAACAATACAAAAATCATTCTTCCCCTGCCATTTCTTTGCCAGTTTTTCACCATGACATGTCCTTATACTCATTACTCAGCATCTACTTTCTTCTTGTCACCTATTCCCCTTTACTTATTTACAGTCAATACATCTGAGCTCCAACTTGAATACAGCCATTGCTCACAGGATTAATGCTAATTCTTTGGATTAAGACTGTTTACCACTACCTCTCCCAATCAGGTTTTAGAAAACTAATTGTAGTTACAATTAGCAGTAGTTAATTTTGAAATTAATTACTTTCAAATGCTTCTGTTGGCTCTCTGACTGACAGCACAAGACTCTGGTTCCTTACATGTGTAGACGGATAACCCTTGCTCCAGCCAACTGAGAAACTTAACCAGGGATGAGAAGAAAATTACTCTTCATAAAACTGCCCTCTCCACTCTCATTCCACATCTTTCCATTCTCAGTTACATATTTCAAATGCTAGAGCATCTCCCTGTATGAGAATAGTTAGTTGTGTCTATTATGCCAAGCATCCTCCTCTTCAATCCCTCCAGGTATTTAAGTATACTGTTAAAGGGCTTCCTTCTTTTACATTTAATTTCTACTCACTGGGAATTTTTCTGCATGCAACTTCTCCAAGATATTATTACAAAAGCTTAGCAACTACAGTGTCTCCTATGTGTAAGTGCTAAGCAACATAAACAAGAGAGGAAAAACGTTCTTTATTCATGAAGGACCTAAGTATCTGCATCACTATTTAACAAACTCTTCTAGTAACAAAGATTTTCAGTGCAGTCCTGAGTTGAATAATGAAGTTGAATAACACGAAGTTATTACTCTCTGTTTGCTTTAACTATTAATGCACAAAGAATATGTGTAACAGATATGTCTTAATTTCTGGCATTGTCAGAGGCATCAATACAGTTTTCTTCCAGCTTTACTAGAGTCCACTTTAAAGATGAAGCCATCTATAATCAACTCAAATGTCAACCCGACATTTAACTCCTTTCAAAGACCTTTAAAATTTTTATTTCTCAAGAAACAAAGCCCTCAAAGATTTTGAAAAGCTTCATAATTGATCAAAATAGGTCTCCCAGGAATGACAGAAATCCTAAACAATCTCCAAGTCTTTGTGTGTTGCTCCTCTGAGCACATATTTAGATCCACAGCAAGTACGACAATATCAATTATCAGAAGCCTTATTTCCTAGAATTGTTAAACCAAAGCACTGGCTAACCTAAAATTTTCAGCTCCCCTTTCTGATGGAAACTACAATGCTGGCAACATCTGTGGACTTTCCTTTTTCTTATTTGGTGGGTATACTGCAGGTTGTTTTTTGGGTTTAGTTATGTATCCTTTTTCATCAACACTCTTCAGATAATTAGAACTGGTGCAAGGCTGAGGTATGTGAAACTGATATGATATGGACACCTTCGGGTTAAGCAACTACCACATAGTTCCTTTCAATAGCAGAGGATTGGAGTTGTCAACTCAATCCTACATTCCAGTTCATTTGGTTTTAAGGGTATCGTTGCATATAGTCCATTGCCAACCAGATCACTTACACTTCCCTTTCATGTTAGGAAATTCAGATAATTGTCAAAAACAATGCAATTAAAGGTTTTGGAAACAACTGCATACAAGTAAGTAGATCAGTTTCACTGGTACTACGTCTACCTGTTTCATTAACCATTATTCTACTTGGTCATGTTTGTTTCTTTGTACTAGAAGAATAACAGACCTTTACATAATATTTAACTGATAAAGTGAAAAAAACCAGTATTTTGAGTATTTGCTTCTGCATTAGAGGAAGTTTTGTGGTGTTTAAATGACTAATTCAAAGTTATCCCCTAATTAGATGTTTTTGTACAAGTTATTTTTCAGGATTTCTAGGAGGAGATATAGGATGTCAGAAAGAACAGAGAACCTTATATACAACAGCTTGGCTGCTGTTAAATGTTATAAGTGCTAAAGGACCACATACACAAGGACTGCTAAAACATGCAACAAAAACCTGAAAGAGTACAGTGTTCAACTTGCCACTGCCAGACTTCAGCAGGGGCACAAGTGCCAGCCTAACACTCATATGGAGCTCTCCAGAAAAGAAAGAAGTCTTTCCACTTTTACCTGTTGCAGCATATTCCACTACCAGTCATTACATAGACCACACATTTCCATCACAAGTACTGAAAAGTTCTCTTGGGTATTTTGACCTCAGCTACTTTGTGATTTTACCATTCTCTCTCACTAGTCAAGTTCTCCAGGCAGCCTCATTGAAAGAGGTAATTTTGTAGAGGCTTAGCCCCTTAGCACTCTACTTACCTTTCTCATTTAGTTGGGCTTTGGGTTGGCTTTTTTCCTCTTAAAAGTCTAAAATCCAACTTAGTTAACACACTTTTTCCTGCATCTCAAAGTTTCACTCAAACTCTATTTGAAAAAAAAAAATCTAACTTGACATGTCAAGCATAAAAATTTCAATATAGGAGGTCAACATTTTATAATACACTAAAGTTTTAAGTGTATACAATAAAGGTTTTAAAAGAGAAAAGCATGTTTTTACTACATTAACACAGACAATATAACAAGACACGCAGGAAAGCTTTTAAGAGCCCAGTACTTAATCACTATAGCACAAAATAAATGAAAATGAAAATTTACTTTAACTCTACAAACTACAAAAATATTTTTGTTGTTTCTTTAGAGAACTGTTGAAAATCATTCCTTCTAAAACCACAGGAAGAACACTAGCTGTTAATTCTGACAAAGAGCCACTAACTTCCCCCATCCTCATCCCGAGTTTTGCAACACATGAAAATCTGCACCATCAGCAGAGACCATAAAATGGAAACGTGACACCCTTTAACAAGCTCCAGTGTTAAATTCAGGACTGTCAAGATGTTGGCCAACAAGAAGACCTGAGAAATGCAGATAGTCGAATCCACATCTGGCATTTAATACATTTAGCTGCCCTCATGTTAAATTTAAAATAAAGTATTTTTACAGACTCCATTGAAGAACTCCTTAATACATCATTTATTATCACGGACTTTCTCTTCTTTTCCAAAGCTCTCTTGCTAGCAAAAATCTGTACCCCATTTTTAATTACATCTTACTGAAAAAGAAAATGGAATTATAATTAGATTCTGCATCAGACCTTCAATAGGTGTACTTTGATTTAGACACTGTTCCTATAGTGGGCAGACAGTAATTAAATGATTTCTCACCTTGACTACTCCATCAAAGCCAGGGATCATGTTGACCTTTGCATTCTTGGCTAACAATTTGCTTTCAATCTTGTCTCCCATAGCTTGAATAGCATGTGTGTCAGGTCCAATGAAGGTGACACCTTCCGATGCCTGCAAAGACAATAAAACTTTAGGAGACAAAAATAAAAATCAGCTTTTCTTTACACAGGTATTTTTCCTCCTTTTGAACTGATTAATGCAACAATGTTTATAAGACAGTAATCTGTTTATGTAACAACCTAGCAATATACTCACATTTCAGACAGTTCATTAAAAATGTGTATGACCTTGTGAAACTATGTATACACATAGATTCAAAGCCCCTATAATTAGCATTTGTATAAATCAAAGCCAGGCCAGAGAAAAATAGCTGCAAGTGAAGGTACTCCAGCCTGAAAGTTCAAAATATCCCTTTAGAAAATAGAGGCTAGTTAACTCACCCTTGAAACAGTCATAAGTGATTTACAAAGACACACTTGCTAAACTGTAACGCAGTTTAAAATTCTATTTATAATGCATTCCTAAAATCAAACCTCAATGACACATCACAATGAAAATGCAGTCTCTTATGCAACAAGGTAATAAGTGAAAACACATTTCCCGATTCTTTTAGGAAACTCTCTTGCCCAATACTAATGTGGAAACAGGTTAACATAACATACTTAAATACTTCAACTTCAATATGTAGGTAGAACACTGAACTGCATTTTTCTTCCTCCTGTTTCTCTATACCAACAATAGACTTCAGTAAGATGATTCAGATACAGGCATTTTTTCAAACCTCTTCAGGTCAGTACTATACTGAGTGAAAGGCAATTCTATCGGAACTATTCCCTGAAAGTTACTGATTCATCAACAAGTACACGCGTGTTTCAGGCAACTGAACAGCTTTTATACCGGAGGAGGAGAAAAAGGCATGGGGGAAGAAAATAAAAAAAAAAAAATTCAAGCCTTGCACAATGTTTCCAACGGTTACATTCCTTTTTCTCTTTCCCAACTCTAAGACACCTGCAAAATGCCTAAAAACCAACTTGTTTCTAGCCAATGGGCAGCTTACTTAATACCAACACTAACAAAATGGGAAATAGCCAATTTCTTATGTCACAACTTACGTCTTAATATTTTGTCTTTTTGACATATCCTTGTGCTCTATATACCATGCAGTTACAGTCACTAGGTAGGTTACCTTGTCATAAAAGGAAATCAGGCTGGATAAGCAGGACTTCCTTCTCATGAAGCCATGCTGGCTCTGACCAATGACCATGTTGTCTTTCAGGTGTTTTTCAGTACTTCCCAAAATAATCTGCTCCATAACTTTACCAGGCAAGTAAGTGCCTCATAAGAAGTGAGACAGACAGGTCTGCAGTTTCCAGGGTCATCCTTCTTGCCCTTCTTGAAGATCAGGACAATGTTCACCAGCTTCCAGGCAGCTGGGACCTCTCCAGATTCCCAAGACTGCTCAAAAATCATCAAGAGGGGTTTTGCAATGACATCAGCACCTCTTTGAGGATTCGGGGATGAATCCCATCAGGCCCCAAAGATTTGTAGGGATCCAGCTGAAACAGTAGATCCCACACAGTTTCAGGGTTGACTGGGAGTTGATCATTCTCACAGCCATGATCCTCCAGCTGAGGGCACTGAGACCCCCTTGGTTCATCATCCGTGTTGAAGACAGGCAAGGAAAGTGTTAAACACCTCTGCCTTGTCTCTGTCCCTGTTTGTGAGGTGACCATCCTTATCCTTTAACAGGAGAATGATATTTCTATACTGCCTATTGCCATTAATATATTTGAAAAAGTTCTTTTTATTGTCCCCCACATTTTTGACAGCTTCAACTCCAGTTGAGCTTTGGCTGCATGAATTTTCTCCCTACAGTGGCAAGCAGTATCTCTGAATTCTTCCCATGTCACTTGATCTTGCTTCCCCTGGGCATACATATTCCTTTTTTGCCTTATTTCCAAGAGAAGATCCCTGCTCAGCCAAGCCAACCTTCTGCCTTGTCTGCTTGACTTCTGACACTTGGGAATTGCCTGTTCCCGTGCCCTTAGGAGGTGATGCTGTTTTTTAAAGTTGGGGAACAACATCCTTCTATTCATGATCTTACAAGAGCTGAGAGATCCCAACATGTTTGGGAGTCACCACTTTCACTGTCAGCAGCTTCCTAGCATGAAGAGTATAACAGCAGAAGCTCTGAGTAGGCAAGTTCTCATCATCCTAGCTAACAGGGTGCTAGAAATAGAGAAAAGATCAAGTAAGTATTACAGACACACTAGGAAGCTCAGTGCAAAGACACCCAAACCAAATGCAGAGCATCAGTTCTGCTACAAAGGATTGTTAGCTTCAATTCACAATGAACCAGCTGAGGTTTCATCTCAGCCCAACTCTTCTCTACTACACTCTGCTTCTTAGCTCAGCAACTCAGTAATACTGATTTGGTTAACGGATGCCTTACCAAGCTGGGAAGAGTGCAATAGGAGGAAGGAAGAGAAGGAAGAGATAGGAGGACCAAAACAAGGGTGCAGATCTATAATTATTTAGTGTTCAAATCCTTTGGCACTACAAGAAATTTACTTTTTAAAGGAGAAGGGAAACAAGAAGCAAAGAGTTGACACATGAAACCATAGTGGCACAAAGTTTGGACCTGACTTTTTCAGAAAAAACAGATTTTGACCTGAAAACCGATACTTCATCCTCTCTTAACAAGAGAGTTGCAAACAGGCACCTGCATACACCTGGAGATAGGGCAGAGTTCTCCTCTGTCATCAGACTGTATTCCAATCTCAAAAAGCTGTGTGGAAAAGGTTCATTTACACACTTAACAACCAGAGATTACACTGTCCCTCTTGTATCACTCCTTACCTGGAAACACCTTGTATCTACAGTTTCTGCCACAACACTGGCATTTGCATCCTGATCAATATCACTTTAAACTCCATCATGTATTGCTTCCTCTCCTCACTTTCTTCTTAAAGTCCACCACTAAAAACATGGACTCACTAGAGGTCAAGATAGTGGGGCCAGAACTTTTGCTGCCCTAACAGACCATTCAAGACTTCCATCTTGCAGTCTATTTCCATACTCTCACAGTATTTCTCTCTCTCCTCTGACTTTGTTCTGACAGAAAATAAACCTTCATTCCAACTGGAGGTCACTGGAGAGGATCAAAATTGCATTCATGACAAAAGCAAGCACACACCTTTCCAGCAAAAGGCACACAGGGCATATCGTGCTTGACTTAACTGTCTCATCTCACTGGCCTGCAGCATGGACTTTCCAAGTACCTGGTTCATTCCCTGCTCCTGTCCAAACAGGTAGCTGGATAAGAAGAGAACAGCACCATTCAGGAGAAATTCATGAACCACCTGAGAAGGAATGCTCCAGGCCATTTCAAGAAATTAATCTCTGCATCCATTATATTTGTTACATGAATCCTATAGAGCTGTAATATTCCACATGGATACAGCCGATGCTACTCTAATGCAAATATCACCTGGTGCAACCTGCCCGCATCTTTGTCTTTTTTTTTAATGTATACTTTTCATAACCCAGAATTTACAAACTGCACTTGTCTACACATGCACCTCTCGGCTTTAACTGCTTTGAACCTTTGTACCTTACACATGGTGAACAAGCAGCAGCTTAGTACCACCAGCTATTCCCTGATATGGTTAGTCAATTCAAGCACTCATCACTGTCAATTACTTTCCAGCAACAAAACCTGAAACAAAATAGTTTAACTCAATGTGATATCACAGGACACCTAAAACCACATCACTCTGCATGCTGCAACATCCATAAATCAAAAATAAGTTATCAAACCAAAGGAGTTACACTGGTTTCCAGCCAGTATGTCTAACCATCTCTTACACAGAAGAAATGTGCATTGTCTGACATGACTTGCAACTAACTTTAGTTAAGCACACAAAAAAAAGACTTTGTCAGCTCAAGGTACTACTGAACAAACTCTTGAAAGTCTTGCTACAATAATTTAAGTCAATTTAACTCAAAGATGTTCGCTCAAGCCCTCGCCAAAGCTTCTCAGCTCATCACCAGAAAAGCGTCCCGCCTTCTTCAACGTCAACCATCACATAATGTAGTAAATGATCTGTTCAAAACTCTACTGCCCAATACTGAAAAAGCAAAAAATAGACCACAAGAAAGAATGTGGTGGAAACTTCTTCAGCTCCCACAGAGATTTACCAGCACTTCACTATTAGCATCCTTAGTTTATCAGACACACAGAAGTGGTGAAACTGTACCAGAAAAACTTCTAGTGTCTGATAACAGTCTGTCCACACACAGACTTGTTAGTGTCGTAGCAAATACTAGAAACTCTGCTGTACATACACAAGCTTACACACTGCATATCAAACAAGCTCTTCCAAAAGTTCTGTTACTCTACATATTCATAAGAGTATTTCAGCCTTGAAGACTAATTATCCAGCTGCAGGGAACATACAAAGTTTCACCATAAACATGCACCAGCATTTTCTTTAGAAACATGTCTGTGATACCTGCATATCACTGCTCTACTTTGCACAGTCAAAGGTACAGGCAAACAACAAGGAATATAAAAGAAAGTTAATTTTTAGTTGCCTTAAGTAGTAGATACTGAATTTTCCCCAAACCCCCTCTATTTTTGAAAGCAGTAACAACAGGTGTAATTGTCATGTAAGAAGAATTGTGAGCAGTTCATGCTCTCTCCCTTTCGGGTTTTTTTTTTTTTTAAGCCTGACAAAAGCCTTATTCTACTCTTAGGGAATGTGGGACTCATAATATAGCAACAGCTAAATAGCAAAGTACAACAAGTCAAGGCAAAATTTGGAAAACCCATTTGGGAAGTTCATAATTGAGCTATTTGTTACCTTCACAGTCTGTCAAACACATCTGACTGCTCTGGGAACAGAGTGGGCCAAACAGACCTATGCTAGTGTAAATCACCATATTCCCAACATCTGGAAAGGACCTGCCCATCTGACAAACTCTTGTGGACCTGAGGTAAATGAAGAGACTGATTCTAGAAGAGGAGATTTCTTTGCACCTCCTCCCTGAAATTATGAATGCAGATATTCACAACTACTGCATTATACAGTCAGCAGTGGATTCAGCCTCAGTGACAGCACAAACAGAACTAAAGATAGGAGGGAAAACTGCATAATAAACTTTTATACACATTAGCTCCCTTGGCAACATATACTCTTCTATGGGCTTATGAATCTGTGGCAAACCAGTCATCTCACTGCCAGGCCTCCAAGAGCTGCAGGAAAGGATTGAACAGTTCCAATCCAGCTTTAGACAAAACAAGTGATATTGAAACTTATCCTCTGTCTTTTATTACGTTAGTAATGGACAATTAAACACACTTTTTGGTGTCTTCATTTGAGCCAAGATATTTGAATCTGCATGTGACACCAGCTTAACAGGAACGTCTTCAACCAACAAGGAGGTATGCCATGTACAAAAACATGACTCTCAAGAATCTTGTGTTTTCTCTTTCAGAATCATTCAGTGAGGGGATTTTTCCATTAACAGCATGCTGATGTGGCAAAATACACTCCAAGTGCCCAGCTGCTTCCAGGTGCAAGAGCTCCTATAATTATCCACAGAATATACCACACAGAAGCAGTGGTAATAATGCAGACTTTCTGCTTGTTCCTTCTCTGGTACCTGAAATGGCTAGTTATAGGAAAATGTTTCCCATTTCTGACAAAGAAATGGACAAGAGGATAGAGATCTCAGGAGCAAATGTAGCTGCTCTACCTTATCGAAAATAAGCTTTCCTATGTAAACACAGAACTGGTTTTAAACAAATTCATGAAATTTACAGGAGAACCCAAACGATCTGTTGCACAGTGCCATTGAATCATAGGTTCTCAAACTCAGACTTATATATGATGTTTTCAAGATTATCCAAACTCAGAGTGATACTTATGGAAGACAGTAACAGTAATTCAGTCAGGAGGAAAGGGCTTAACCTCCGCCCTGCTGCTTGGGTATCCTCCTTCTCTAATGGCAGGCTTTAACACTCCTCAGTTGACCCAGATGACCAACATGGCAGACAATGGTCTATTTTTTAGAGTGCTTTCCATCATTTTCCTGAGATACAATGAGCTAAACAGAAAGAAGCTTAATGGGCACTTGAAGGAAGGACCACATGAGCTGCTGGTGCATGCAACTGGGAACAAGAACGCTCTTTTGGGGGAAGACACATCCTCAATCTCTCAGGTGCACAGGGGGGCTGCATGCTGCGATATTGTGTTCAAGTCTGCATTACTGTTTTAAGGTTAATTTTAAAATCAAACATGATGCTTCTCTGAGAAGCACTGTATGAATTGCAGCACAGTTGAAATCTGAAGCATCAAAGTCACTGCTTCAAACAACTCTTTGACATGTGGTGTCAAGTATCAGAACAACCCAATGGCAGAAGAAAAGCAGAAGCAAGATTATGTCGCAGTAAGGTAACAGCAAGATCAGCAAGTGTGGGTAACAAGTCACCACACTTACTCAAGAATTTACTGGTGAATAAGATTAGGAAGGAAGGTCCACAAATAAGTCTCCACAAAGTAGAGACTTTATCATAGGTCTGGTTTTCAAGGGGTTTTGTCTTAACCCTCAGGTCTTCTTCACTGGACAATCTGGAAAATTGTCCATGAAATACTTACATGCAGTTGATGAATTCTCTCACCACCGTACTGCCCTTTTGACACATAACCAGTGACCGAGGCAGACCCAAAGGGGAAAGGAATAAGCACAAGTAGTCCGGGAATCACAAACAGTGTTCCAGAAAAATTAGAATCTTCCACAAATACAATTTCCCATCTACAGCTCATAGTTCACCAGAAGGATACAAACCTGTACGTACAGCTGCCTGCAGCCACATGCAAAGCAGAGCAGATAAGCAGTACAGTTCAAGGATGACTGAAACAGTCAGCTGGCTAAAAAGCCTGTAAGACACATGGGCTGAATGCAGGGCTGAAAAGCAAAGCGGGCAGCAAAAGGAAGGTCCAAGAGAAGTATAAACAACCTAGAAAACAAACAAGCAGAACAGAAAAATCCAGATGAAACATTCAAAGACAGACAAGATCCAGACAAGACACCAGGAAAAAAAAAACCAGCAGGCATACTGACATCTGTTGAAAAAGATGGGGACATAACAAATCACTTCACAATACAGGAACTGTCCATTCAACACTAGGAAGGAATCCTCCAAGGAAATATACTATAAGAATACATAATAAGAAGCATCCACTCAATAACCTAGGAAATACTGAACTGACAAATGCTCTACAATAGGATGTGGTGGACATGGAAGAATGCCCTGAAGCTTTCCGCTAGATGCACAGAAACAACCTAATCAGCTCAAGTACCTGGGCCCTGTTGCTGCTATCCTGAAGGCTCAGAATTCAGAACATATGCAGGAGTGCCCAATGATCTGTCCAGGCATCAACCTGCAAATTTAGCACCAAAAAATAGAAAATTTCATTCTATGCACACTTATTTTAAGCTGGAAAAAGCTTGTTACCTAAAGCAGCAACAAAACTAGGTATTGTCATGGATCACCAAAAGTAGTAACTCTGCAGCAGGTCAGTGAAAAAAAGTTCCTCCAAACTTGGTTAGAATGAAATAAGCAGAACTTGTGAAGACAAAGGATCTTCAGAATATACACACATGAAAGGAAAGACAATACTAACTGTACAATAGCATCCCTCATTAGAACAAGTATTTTTACAAAAAGAGCCATGCTGAAGAAAAGCAAATTACAGCCTTCTGTACAGGCTTACAACAGAGTGAATACAGTATGTGATGTAAATCAATGGATAGATATGCTAGAAGGGGAAGAGCTGTAGTCAACTGTTCTCTCACTATACCTACCTTTGGCTACTGTAGTTACTTCTGGAGGTTTGGCTTTTGTTTTGTTTGAGGGCTTTGGAAGGAGATGGATTACTACAATCACCTTGAGTTCTAGAAGCAGCAGGCAGGTAGGCTGTGACAGCAACTAGCCTCGAAAGCAAAATGTAAATTGACAACTGGAAAAGTGGCAGTGCCCAATGAACCTTGCTAGAGGAAGTAGGTGGTGACAAAGAACTGTGCTTCCCAGACTGTCAGACCTCAGGGCTTGTTCCAAATTCTACTTCAAAATCAAAACTGTTACTTGGGTCCAAAACACACACCAATTTAGAGGTCAGAACTCACCACACAAGCTATGTGACACTATACTGTGCCATTTTAAATATCTGTACTTGCTGTCTCAAACAGGAGTACACATTGTAAGAGAAAGTAATACATTGCAAGTGCTTCTTTTGAAAAGAAAAAGCCAGCAGAATAAAAAAGCCTTACCTAAAATTGAACACAGCAGTAAGAAGTTTGTCTCACTTCTTAAAACTGAGTTTAAGAAAACTAAAGCATTTTCAAAATCACTTCCTTAAGAGAAGAAGATAACTGCTGAGCAGCAATACGAAAAAAAATGAAAACTAAAATACACTCATTTTCTTGGAAATAAACCAACACAGACACCAGTTTCCATGTTAAACCTTTGGCATGGGGAGGGAGATGTGTTAATAAATTCCCTTTAAACCATCACTTTAAGAAATATTAACTGATTCATTTAACCCTGGTGTGAATATGTTAATACTGGTCTCCAAAGAACAGTTTAAACTATGCAGAGGCATGAAAACCCATTCATCAGTTACCAGTACAACCAGAAACTTCTGACAGACCAAATGCAAACAGGCCTTATCCAAGCCCCAAACATGCTTTCTCTGAAGCAGGCTGGGAATAGAATGCAGGAACGGCATATAGCTATATATATATATATATATGCATATTTATGGGTTTTTTAAATGTAGTATATGTATATTCAAATGCTGGAAGTGGGAAGAGAGAACTCTGTTAAGACTACTCTAAAACTCAGCTTAAACAAAAAGCACAGTTGCTGAACCAGTGTAAACACAAGCTAAGGCTACTTAACTTCACTGTTCCAAAAAAGTGTGCACCTCAGAAAAGGTGCAGGACCTCCTGCATAAACACCAGGGAATGACTAGAAAAAAATTAGATGGTCAGCAACACCTTGAGCACAAATGCTGCATGGAAAACAGCTTTTAAATAAACTTTAAAGTCATCTACCCTTTAATTCCACAGAAGTGAGAAGTTTACGAAGTCAAAAAAAGGATCAGGCTGATCTGTAGACATCTTCCTTATAAAGACACAAATTGTGAACTCATACTATTGTAGATTATATGTACAAAAATAAATGTACTTGAAGGGATTTAATTCTGCATTTCAAAATTAAACACTCTCATTCACCAAACATTTCATAGTGTATATTATAACTTCTAAGTGGAAAAAATCATTCCAGGTCATATCTTTGCAGGTGAAAGAAGCACAGAAGCAGCTTTTCCCAAGGACTCAAAGCACAAGAGACTAAGAACAAGTACCACCTCTGTGGCTCTACACTTAAAAGTTTTCACTTAGAACTTCAGCTTGCTGATCAGATCCAAACTTGATAATTTCACTTCGAAACAATTAAACGCTTTAGATGATCTGTCTGTCCAGAACCTAAATTCAATATTGAATGATCTGAATTTATAAGTATTTCTCAACTATAAAATATAAAACTTGAACATACAGGAGTTTGCATGACATGCCATTGTTAATGATTAATTGCTTCACCATCTATGAAACATCACACACACACCACTCAAATGCACAGGAACTTAGCCCTGGTATGCTGCAAAAAGCTTAAGTATTTGACTATATTAGGAGCAAAAAATACCCAGAAAATTTAGGGAGAAACTTGAGAATTTTCCCTGGATGGTTTCCATATTGCTTTTCTTTACTTCACGGCATTGAAACCATTCTTGATTTTTACATGATAAAAGAAATCTGTGGAACTAATCCTAGAAACCTCTCTCTGTTTCCTTGCTTAACACCTCCAGGCGACAGAAAAGACAAAATACTTCATTTGCATCCTTAAACATTAGAAACTGCGAATGAGCCTTTTCAGCTGCAAATGTTATTGCATCTACATTTCCAGAAGAGAAAGAAGGTTAAACAGCCTACTCAGGTTTATGTTAACTCATCTCTTTTTAGCACTGTGAGCAGCACAAAGAGCAGAGAATGCGGAAGCTTAACAGCAGAACCTCTTTCTTCATTAAGTTCAATTAGATCCTGGCAATGGATATAGCTGCTGATTACATGAAGACAAAGAGAAGAAATCAGGTATGCACAAAGGAAATGGCAAACACTAACAAGCGTAATCTTAGTCCTCCCGATCATCTAGGCTCATGAAGACCATTTCATTTTTCATACAACACAAAATAGTTCTACCAGTTGCATGACCACACAAGATTCTGCATGATGTAAAAGCAGCATTTGTTTAACCATTAATTCAAACTTAGTTTAAAATGTGATGTGCCAGTGTTGCACAAAGCCATCCTGAATATGTTAGTAAGGTAAGAAAGATTCCTTGCTTATCAACAAGTACTCTGTCCAATTAAATAATAAATTTGAGCCACAAATAGCCAAATTTATTAATTACTTGAAAATACAATTAAATACAATTTATCCTCTGAGAGTATTAGATCTATTGACTTTTTTTTTTAATTAAGATTCAAGTTATATATTTTTAATTTGCTTGCAGGAGGGAGAAGCACTTGGAATTACTGTATTGAATTCAGCAGAGAAAGTTAGCAGCACTTTATTTTCTAGGCCGTTTAGTTTTAGTTTGGAAAAAGTCTTCAGCTTTGCAGAGAACGTTCAATGAGATGTTTAACACAAAATAGACATTAGTGTAAATGAAAACCAGGCATTCATGGAGAAAAAACCGGGACAGAACGATGAGGGGGAGAAACACCAGAGGATCACTGTAGCTAAAACAATACCTCACATTATCAAGGACCCAAGTTTATGACATGGAGAAAATTTTCTATGTCAAACTGAAAGTTCAGTAGGGAAGACAAACAAAATAACAAACAGTTCAAAAACCCCAATGTTAGAGTAGATTAAGAAATGCATGGGCACAAGACATATTCTTCATACAGCCATACTATTTCTCCTGTCCTAAAGCTGCACGTGAAGCTTTGCAAATGAATACAAAACACAAGCATATAGCTTGATTAGTAAGCACACTTTGCAATACTTTAGCTTCTGTTTTTCAAGGGAAGGACAGAAAAAAAAAACCAACCAAACATGAAAATACATTTAGAAGTCAATAAGTAATGAAAAATTAGCACTGTGTTATTGAGACGTTACACTGAATTTGCAGTCAAAGGATATTAATTATATGCCAGTATGTTGAAAAAAAACTGTTCGGTATTTTTCCAGACATTCTACAATGCTTTCAAAGTTAGGTGACCATGATTATATTTATACTGTATATTCAGAAACCAAAATAAAACTTATCATGACTGTTCAAGCTCTCACCACCCTGAATTTACTGATGATTTAAGCATAATCACAACCAGGAAGATAAGTGACCCTAGAATCGCATTCATAATAACCACTAATAAACACATTGAAAAAGTGTCATTTCTCAAACATTGTAAAAGACAAAGACACTGAATAAGCAACACTCTTGATAAAAACAAGAGTGTTAAAAGCCCACTGCCCTGACTAAATTCTAACATGGATAATTCCATTGTACTGACCTACAGTGCCCTTTTCTTAGCTGGCTTGTGTACTTGAAAACCCCCCCTGTCCTCACAAGAAGGCTACTAATTTACTTCCTGACAAATAGCTGCAATTGCTGATATCTAGACAAGTGTTATTTCTTCAGCAGATGTAGTCATCATCAAACATTTGATAAAGACTGTTTCAAAGACCTTCAGAGAGTTTATAAAGATACCAGAAACTACACTCGAAGACACAGAGCAGACCATCAAGTTCACTTCAGAAAACTGGAAGCATCTGCATCTCATTGGTAAACTGGAGTTATTTTCCCCACAAGAAGAGAGCCATTAAACAGCATTAGATTTAATTTCTGACAGTCAAAAAACAACATTATATTATAAACAGGCATATTTATGAAAAAATAAATCTCACTGTAAGTTATATTAATAAACATTAGTTAAGAGCTAAAGAAGCAGTAAGTAAATCAACGACAAAAACATGCATGTGCACACAACTGTTTTTGGTTTTGTTTGTTCACCACCACCATACCAAATCAGGTTTAATTCACTGAACCAACATATTGCCTTCTACCAAAGCCAGGATATAAAGACCCTGGAGTTACTAAAAAAAAAAAAAACTGCCACAGAGTAGTGACTCAAAAAAAATACCCCCATCCCAGGATCCAATTCCTCCTGCCTCTCACACCCCAAGCAGCATCTGTGCAGCCATCAGTTTGGGAACCATATGACCTAAAAACTGCTAAAAGGGCAAGGAGTGCTTAGAGGATTGTGAAGGACAGTTCCTAGAAGGGACAATGGCAATCGTGACAACTTGTCAAGAAATATACTGTCACCAGACATATAAGAGGGTACACATAAGGGAAAGTATGTAGAAAAGGTATAAGCAGGATGACTGAAAACTACGCTTGTGGCTAGAGATGCCTGTGGCAGTCACCAGCAGGCAAGAATTGGGAGTTACATCAAGACAGTGGTGATGAGATGACTGGCACATGTGGTAGATGCAATCTAAAAAGGCAAGAGTTACTGGATGAAGGTGGTCAGATATAGGAATGGGTAGCTCAGACAGGCTGTGGAGTCTCCATCCTTAGAGATATTCCAAACGCAACTGGATACAGCCCTAAGCAACCTGTTTCAGTTGATGCTGCTTCAAGAGAGGAGAACTAGGTCTCCAGAGTTTCCTTCCAAATTCATTTACTCTATAGAGCCAAGAGAAGAATATCAGGAAGATATTCTGGTCAGAGGAGAAGTGTTACAGCAACCAACAGTAGAGAGGAATCTGGTACAATCCTTGTTAAAAAGCAAGACAAGACTCTTGTAGGTTGTCTGAGATAAATGGATATGGATCTTCCTACTGAATCTCACAACATTCATTTCTTGAAGAGAAAGCAGTGCCTTGCAATATTGATCTTTCTTCTCTTGTAACTGCTGGTCTCTCTGGCCACTTATTTCTACATCTGTACTCAAGTATGCTGTTCCTTTAGCTTTGCAGACAAGTGATACCCATTAGATCAATGAAATAATTGTTTAAAAAAAAAAAAACAAAGGTTCCCATCTCTGAAATGCAAGCCCATCCAATTGCAGTAGGTCACCATAGGATACAGAACAGTGCTAGGAAGACACAACTGGGGGTGCAAACAGGGGCAAGAGGGAATTCCCTACACCAGCACTGGAACAGAAGCACTTGGGAGAAGTAGCTAAAGTCTGAGGGAGGGAGGATGGTAAAGTAGTACTTCTATGATACTCTCTCATCAGTTGAGCAAGCACTACTGTACATATGGGATAATAACATCAGACAACACAGTCACAGCAAAAGATACCACTTCACAGAATTCTGTTAAGCACTACTGTCTTATCTCCTACACTACTTATTTGTAAAAGGATGCCTGTAGTAGTATTAGTAACTGAAGATGTTCTTATTCAAGTCTTACACACAGTTCCTTGGAGAAAACTGGACTAATTACCCTGTAAAGAAAGATAACTACCACCGCTTACAGCTGCCCACTGAGAGAGGTCCAATACACTGCATTTAAGTAAATGAAACACTCCCTTTTTTTTTCCTTTGGAAAGCATTCTAAGAAAATTCTCATTTTTTTTTCTGTATATTTTAACAGTCAATGTACATAGTTCTTCCTCTGATTTCCATTTTTGCTCTACTTACATGAAGTTTACATTCAATATTATGAACAGAGATATGTGTGATTATGTTATCCTCTTAAATGGGGATGTTCAAATAAAGTTAAGAAAAGAGGCTCAGGTGCTTTTGTAGCCAAACTTTAAAAAAAAAAATATTCCTGATTTTATTATCTTTAAGTAATAGGACTTATATATATAAATTTGGATTTTCCACCAAGCCCTGTTCTTACTTGCACATATTCTTGCATGAATCAAAAATGCAGATTTGGCCCTTAGTTCTTTGCCTTCAGTGTAAAAGTAAAAACAATGTGTGACCATAAACATCACTGAATACTACAGAAGTTTCAAACTATTTTCAAAGTATGCGTACATTATACTTCTTGGCTAGCATGAGGAAATAACAACGGAATTGGGCACATTTAAACCTAAAGAACAAAATGTGATGGACAGGCAGTATTACATCATTCATAATGCTACAACTTTGGGATAACAACCTCTCAGTATCTCAGTGTCATAAATAAAACAAGTCAATAATATGTATCAATACATAGTACCAGAGAATTTACAGGCACTTAAAATTAAGCAATCCATGAGATCCCCTTGTGGCCCTGCTCCCTATGGACCCCAACTATTCAGAGCTCAGGATTATGTGTTACGACAAAAGTATCTGCCATGTATTCCTGAATACCACCAACTCTGAATCTGAAAGATAAATTTCATCTGATTGCTAAGGGTGGAACAGGCTTTTTGGAACAGTCACAATCAAGTTCCTCGCCCCCCCTTCCCAACAGATGGGTCTGAGAGTTGGACAGTCTGGCTTCACTCATGCTATTAAAGTAATTAGACAAACAAATCTGGATCTTGTAAATAAGCATGTACTTGAAATTAAGCAGGCTTAAACAGTTGCAGAGTCTAAATTTCAAAATTTTAGCCTGTAGAGGAAATCAGCCTACTAAATGATGGCAATCTTTCTGAAAAGTTGATATTTCTTTCTTTCCAAAGGTCCCCACAGAAATGGGGATGGCAAGAGGGGAATGAAACTTGGATAAGCAGAGACTAGAAAACTATCAACTTTTATGTATATATATATATATATTTCATTTTAACACAAACTGATGTCTCATAACTGCATAAGATAGTAAATAAGACCACGGTACCCTGGAAAACTTTTTCTACTTCAGTATTTCAGCTAAGTTATATGAAAATGGTGAAATGGAACAAGTTTTAGAAGTCCAATCTCCAGTTTACCCACTGGGTTACAATTACCTTAAAATTCCTAGCAAACTGGATTTTCACTTGTGAATTGAATGCTGATAAGGATGCGCATCTAGATGTCCCTCAAAGCTACAGCAAAAAATCCTTAAAGGCAGAATATACTCCAAGATATCATCTTGTAAAAAAAGCATCCATAAGTATATACAAAAGGCTAAATTTTACCGCCTGAACTGAGGAAGAAAGGCAAAGAGACAAGGAGAGATCTCAACTGCATCACAGCACAAATGCACACCGGGAATGAATGCAGCATGCCAGAGCAACTCTAGAGCCTGATTTTACATTCTCAAAAGTCCCCTTCATTATCCTTGTCATCACCTGCTAACAGTGCAACAGGTAGCTTGTTCTGATGGGCTCAGCCTAAGAGGGAACAAATAGGTAATTTAATTGTCAATAGCCAGAAGTGCTGTACCATGGCAACAAAGTCCATCTAGTGACATTCTGCCACAAAAAAACAGGGTTCTGACTTCCAGACTTTTCATTTTTCACACCTAGTTTATTGCATTTTGCCAACTTCTCTTTCTGGATTACTTATAAGCTTGCTCTAGATGACTCCATAAATATTAGACCCAGCACAAGGAAGATGGCAGGAACGTGATCAAAGCCAAAACCTCCCTGCAACAGCAGGAAAATTTTAGTTTATGGAGATGTGAAACTGCACCTTCGTAAAAATGTCCACAAGAAGAAAGAGGATATTGTGGCTCCCACTCCTTGCTTTGCAGAGCAACCCGAGTACCATGAGCAGCAGGAGCTACAGCAGGACTAGAAACACACAGTCTGGAGTTCCAGGAGGAGGAAAGGTTAGAACAGACAAGAATTTACCATGCAAGGTCTAGATCATCCCCCTAAAAGTAATTGGTCCCATCATTGAAACTTCTAGAATGATTAACACTGCCTGTTAATCACTTGTTAAAAAGAATGATCTTTCCCAATTCCCAAACAAGGATGCCTTTAATCAGGGAAAATGTGGAAAGGACCTGCTCCAAATTAGAAATTTTGACAAGCTTCAGAGCTATTGCTGAAAACCAGTTCTGCATCAGTAGAACTCCTTCCCCAGGCCTTATCCTTCGGGCACTACCTAAATCATCACAAATGTAACATACAAAAAAAAATCTCAAATGGATGCAAAGTAAGCATGAAACCATGAATGTAAATTTTTTCCAGGGAGAAATACTCGTTTATTTTAAATATGGTGTTGCAATGATCTCTCTACATTATCATAATACAAGATTTCATTAACTTCGCAGAGACAAATTAAATTTATTCCTTCCCTATGTCAAAATTTCAATCTGTAAATATTTTTTAACAAAAACACAATCTGAAGAGCATGTTTATTAGTCTCTGCGTGTAAAAATCGATGTTCATCATCTCTCCAACAACTTAGAAATTCAAAAATAAAACAACTAAATGAGTACTGACAAGAGAGCTGGAGATAACAGCTATACAAAAAAAATGAGCTACTCTGACAGAAGATACTCCCATACAGAAAATGGCTTATGAAATAGATGCTTAAACCAGACTTTCTAGAACTGATGCTTAAGACAGACTTTCTTTTGGAAGAACAAACAAAGATCCTGGCTCCCAAGATTTTCAATACAGAAAAGAAATGTGAAAATAAGGAACTCATTAACTCATGTCTGGAATAAATAATGTTTTCCACTCTAAATACATATACATTTCAAAAGAATTCAAAAATATTATGTATAAGAAGGGAAAGTTCCAAAAATATAGAAACCAAGACCAATACTGTCACTCTTTTCCAGGCAACTATGTCCTCTAATTTTAAGGACTACAGTTCAGATACCAGGTCCCTAATTCTAATTTTTATGAATTAATAAAGAACTTATCCTTTATGAAAACAAAACAAAAGTTACATTAAGTAGTCTCAAGCTTATATTGTACCATAAATACATAAGGTTAGAAAATTCTTGACCTTTGTTGTTCACATTGTAAACAAGGTTTATGTTAAAAAGTTGCTATTAATAGAGGACATGAGACTCTTCCCACTGCAGAAGCTTGACAGGTAACTAAAAAGAGCAGAGACAAATGCCCATATCTTTAAATACTGCTTTACCCAGTCACAAGGACTGCTTGTACTTCTCTATTTTCAAAAGATTGGTGGGGATTGAAACTTTTTTGTGGTTGCAGGGATTAAAGTTTCCCATTTAGAACCTCAGGCTTTTCTTCCCCATTTATTTTTTAGCTTACTCCTTTTTATTCTTCTTCGGATGCTAACAGAATTGGAAGAAGGGGAAAAAGGTATAAACCAGATTTTCACTATACATGTGCATATGACATCGAGCACAATGGGGATTTGGTGAGCATAAATAGATTCTTTGGATTCTGCCCTAATACAGATAAAGTCAGCAACAGACATGACTGATATTTTAAGGTAATTAAATTTACTATATATTGCTATATTCAGCATTACACTTAAAAAATGGAGTGTCATTTAAGTGTTAAACAGTCAAAACTGTGATTGAAGTTGTTTCAGTCTTTGCTCTTTGTGGTGGTTTGAGCCACCACAAAAATCCAAAATCCAATTTTCAGGCTTCTCCCACCCCTTCCCACAATTTTATCTCAACACCGAAGAGAAACTTTCAAGGAAGACACCTCTATGGGAGGGCAAGGAAAGTATATACATTTATTACTATACAAATAAATACTGTACAAGCTAAAAGCAACTATATATATAATATTACACACTTCTATCAGTCCCTTTAAGCTTCTCCCTCAATTCAGTCCAGGAAAAGCCCTTCAGGTTGATAGGTAACCAGTCTTTCTCTCGTGGGAGTGTTCAGGGAACCTCATTCACTCCCCCCACCAACCTCCAGCTGTTTGCTGAAGTCTTTTCTTCCTCACAAGTCCAAGAAGATAGTTCTTAGTCCTTTCTCCTTGGTTCCATGCCATCTCTGCTGTGTGATTCTCTCTCTCATACCTCAGTTCTGTGCTACTGTAGTTTAGTTCAGCTTATCACATGGACGCACCTTGGAATTTTCATTCCTCCTCCAAGTTTTCGGCTGTCCTCCGTTTATATCACTGCAAGGACATCCTCCGGGCCTTTCTCTGGTCCGTCTCCAATTTTGCCTGGGGTTATCTCCCTGGCACTGGGCTGCATTCCACCCGTCCACTTTGGCTCTGCTCCAATGTTGAGCCTCCCCTCCACTTTATAGTGAGAGGGAAAAGAAGCCCCCTCCACAGCCTAGCTGGAAAGGGAGGGGGAGGAAGAGGGTCTGGCTCCTCCCTCCCACTTACCTTCAGGTCCTGTGAGTCCCTTCCCTCACAACACACACTCACTCCAATGCTGCCTCCAACCCTGGCTTAGGCAGAGTTGTGGGGCCGCAGGGCCCCCCCTTCCCCAGAGGGGAAAAAAGGGGGCCCAGCCACCCCTGGGCCTTCTCGCACCCACACACACACACACAGCAGCAGACACAGCAGCAGCCAGACAGACTGACTGCCAACAACTTCCGCCAGTTGTGTATATATGATTTTTCACAGGAGCGAACAAAACGAGCAGTGACTGGTCCTCCAGGGGAGACTGCCCTGGGATCCAACCACCTCACCTATAGGCCCCCCGGCTCCCAAGGGGGGGGGCAATTTTCAAACCATGACACTCTTACAAGCAAACTTTCTTCACCTCCAGGACTACATCTTCACTGCTATTTATTGTTCAACATTAGATCAGAAAACACATAGCAACCTTTGTGCTAAGAGCAAATCTCTTCATTGCAGATGTATAAATGGTTCATACAAGAGTTCTTGCTGTTCACCAAACTAAAGCTACGTTCACCCTATAATCTCAAGCTCTCCTTCCTATGTATTATCTCTCAACTAGTTTATGTGCGTATATATTTGTAAATGTATTTTACACTTCTGCTGTCTTATACTGATTCTCTCATTGGTCTATTTATCACACCTTTTAACGAACACACTGAGTACACTGGTGAAAGAACAGTTTCTGTTTTACTTAGTCATATGGAGTTCCAATTCCACAACAGATTTGGAACCCATGATTTTAACCTCTGAAGAAAAATTAATTTGTCAATGCTTAATATATTAAATGTTCTTCTCTTGGTCTGAACACACATACCATTTGTACATATAATGATATGCCTTTGTAATCCATATAGGAGTATATAGATCTCCACACATATTGTCTTACAGTCAGTTTAATTTTTAAAGAAGGCATGAAGAATTAAGGCTCAACTATTGTACATAAGCACTATTATCCCGTAAATGCCACCTGTCTTAGTAATGGAAAGCTATAGTACATTAAACAGTTCAGAGGAGTTTTTTAAATTACCATGATGTATTTGAGCAGTTTCAAAACTCCCTGGAAGATCACACTGGATCCTCGTTTTAGGGAAGTGCCTCCATCATAGGCTCTTACAATGCAGATAATACAGCTGAATGCTAAACTCCTTTAAAACCCACAATTCAAAAAAGCAGCAAGACGTGCTAATTGCTTGATGCCTAATAGCATTTCCTTTCCTGTTCACCAAAGCATCTCAGTTGTTTTCCACTCTTAAAAAAAAAAATAAAAACAAACAAAATAAACCTGCTCAAAAACTGACCTTGAAGCCATAAGCCAAGAACTTTGTGACAATTTCAAGACTGAGGTTGAGGTTCAGTTTTTTGTACTTTGCAACAGTACCGTATGCTGATCAATCTCAGTTTTGGCATAATTAACATAAAGTTACTACATTAAAGTGATACCTATAGCAATCCTCAGAATGCCTTCTGATGTGAAGGAGAAACTTCAGGCTTATAACTTTGTTACAAGACAGTAACAAAGGCCAAACTCCAGCTATCCGACTTACAGAAATACAAGACCAAACCATGAATCTTATACTCAAATAGGAGAGTAAGTAATCAGAAGTTAAACTGTTGATAGTATTATTAATTACTTTACATCACTCATATTATTACTGGCATTCAACTATCACAGAAACACAGGCTACAAACTTTGATTCATTTGTGCTGAAACCTAATCATCAGGTTTTTTATTAGCCAGGTTCCATCTCCATTTCATCTCCTCTAACTTATCCCTGTAGTAGCTTTTCAGTCCAAATATATTAGGAAGGTTTGTCATTCCTAGAATGGAATCCAATCATCAGATTTTATTTCACCCTAGCAAAGCAAGATAAAAACATGCTGCACTAGAAACTCCTTAAAAGGGGATAACATTTTCTCATTTCCTAAGGCTGTTTTCTTTCACTCCTTTTCCAAGGCTGTTGCAATGACTGCATATGGTACTATCATGACGTTGAGAATACCTGGCAATATAAATATTTTGTTCATGGAGTCACACATTCAGTAGGAAACCATCCCTGCACTGAATGATAATGCAGACTTCACAAAAATTAGCTGGACTGGAATTATAATTCACAGACAAGAATTTGGGGGGGGATTGGGTTGGTGGGGTTTTTTCCCCCCCTATTCTTCTGTTCCTCTTTATCTGGTTTTAAACTTTGGTCACAAGTTTCCTAGTCTCCAGATCTGTGGAACATCAAATATGAGAATGGATTTGTGTACTTCTCCTACATCATACAGTAGTCAGAAACCAGGGAAAAAAAAACTACCAGAAAACAGACTCAAGGGGGAGAGGGAAAGACAGCACTTGAGTTTAACTGCAAGAAGAATGCCTGACGTTGAAGTCCTCACGAACAACGCTTTTTCCACAGAAAATGTGGCAGAATGTTAAATGATTCAAAGTCATATAGACTTCAGCTCATGCATGCTCATACTGCAGATATTTTATCATTACTTCTTCAATTTTAGGCTGTAATGGAAAATTCAAACTGTAAATTCAAAGTGAAATAGTTCTGTAGTTTTCTGGCTCTTGGAGCTAAAACAACAGCCTGAATTATATTCAGAACATAACATGCAAATACACAGTAATAAACCCTTCCATGGATACAATATGTGTGCTCAGTTCTTTAAGCCATGCCTTACGGATATTTTGGTGCTGTGAGGTATGCAGTGTATCAGATTTGTAGCTGCTATTTTTTAAACAAAGCAAATGTTTTAACATTAAGTATTTTACGTTAGAAAACAGATACTGAATCTAACACATTAAAGTTACATTGGAGAGGACAAGCACTTGCAAAAGCAACAGGCAAATTACCAGAAATAAGTAAAGCAAAAACCAAATACAAATTTATTTAAGAGAATCTTTAGCTTCTTGCCATAGGGGTTGTTTGAACCTCCCATCCCTTTAATTGTGCAGGCTACTTAAGAAATTCTGTGTCAGTCAGGACCAACACTGAAGTACAACTATAGTAGCCCACTTTCAAAATTCTTGAAAACCCATTTAAGGATACCAGTAGGGGGTAAATTAAAGCTGTATGCATTAGGAAACTAATAATTTGAAAAATGTACAGGGGCAGTGAACCCTGAAGTTATCAAGCACTGAAATGACTGGAAAAGTCTTTTGTATAGTTGAAAGTAACCAAATAATTAAAAAAAAAGCTGCTGTAAAAAAAATACAACTATAATCTACTACACAACCTAACATAACATCTGAAACAAAAACCTTGTAGATAAACCATTAATTTCTTATTATACACACATTTTTTAATATAATATATACATTATTCTATAAAGTATAGTTGGGAGGTAGAGCCAGGCTATATTGCAGCAGAACTTTTAAAGTTCTGCCCTTTATTCGCTCTTTGGAAATTCTGTTAATTGAATATACTTTTGTCAAATTCTGAATCTCATTGGACTCAAGTCTTCCACTCTAAGCATTTCTTTCACAAGAATTTCTCTCAGCATCTGCAAAAAGCTAAAACTTTCAGTGAAAAAATTAAGAGAAAAAACAACCGTAATACTGTTTAAATTGTTATTTATAATGAGGTGAAAAGGAGTTTCATACAGAAGTTGGAGGACTTCAATTAACAACTCTGAAATCAGAATCAAAACCATACTGTATCATGCTAAGCATGATATACCATAAATAATGCCTTTATTATTCCAATTAAAAAGTTACCTATATTTCAGTTTATAAGCCACTGAAAATCTCAGTTTGCACAACCTTCTAGGGAGAGTCTAGCTGCCAGGTACCATGAAAACTCATTACAATCAGAGCACACTCCACCCACTAAACATCAGACTATCTGAAATTGTTTCTTGCAACTGGAAATAACTGAAAATAAGGCCACTTATCTTCTGAGTTTCCTGTACCTTCTAGATGAAAAGCCAAGACATTCTTAAACAAGGAAACAAAACAAAAAAAAAAAAAGGAGATCATGCAAGGAAGTAGCAGGACATGATCCTCTCCTGCTCAGCTCAAGAGCAACAAGATGTTTTGAGAATAAATGCATTAATATGTATACAATTCACAAATATGACAGAAATAGACAAAGTTTCCCAGATACATTAAATATACATGTGCCCAATGCTAGGTTTGAATACTGTTCTGAAGCCAAACACTGAAGAATGAACACAAAGAAATTCAGCCTCCAAGTAAAGCGAAAGTCCCAGGGAAACAACCAAGCAACTATATAACACTACACTGTGTCAATGCCTACACACACACAAAAGACCCAAATGGGAGCAGTCTTCATTTGGGCATTTTTTTATCTTTTGAGTAACCTGTTTTAAAAAAGCCTGATGTTATTCTAGCATGTCGGTTTTGAATTTAATACCACAAGATTGGGCACAGCTTGCTAGCAAGATGCCTTGCCCAAAAGTCTGGGCAGGGAAATTCTTTCTAAATTCCAGCCAGAGCAAATTAAATTGAACTTCTCTGGGTGGGATAGGTGGAAGCACCACTCTGCAGCACACCTGCTGCCTGCCTTTGAAAAGCAAATTTACACACTGGATTCCTGAGCAGCCCTTTTGTTCTAAGAGGCATGTTCTCCATATATAGATGTAATGCACTTTCAGCTTCTGTACATGCAACAGCACACACAGTATTTGGGTAGCCTACTTCATTTACCAAAAGAAGTCACAGCTCTATAGTATGGCTACTACAGGAATTATTTAACAACAGTATTAAAACAGAACCCATCAATAAAAGTAACGGTCTTACAAAATTCAAGTGTTTCAGTTTGGTACCACCTTAAAGTAACATGTTCTTTCTGCAAGCAGAATAAAAGTATACACTGAAAATAAGAAATTGCAATATCCCTTATATATATTATTCTCCGGCTTCCTAAAATACACAGAAGCTCACATATACTTATTGTCCTCCAAAGACTAAAAATTTGTAATCAAGGTTTGGGATACAAAAATTAATGCCTGAAGTACCACATACGTTGCAATACCTATTACTTCAAATTACCAACTTGAAAAGTATCCTTTGAACACTGCAATATGGTCTGCATGGGTGTTGAATTCGTAGACACCCTCTACCAAAAGTCTCCTTGAAGACAAATGTGGTTACGGACTACACCAATTTGGTTGACAAGAATCTGCCTCTCGCTCCATAGAAAGCCAATTCAAAATTTAAACTAAGAGAACAAACAACTTCCTCCCCAAAAAAACCAAAACAACCAAATGGTAGGAACAATAGACATTTTGAGATCAGATCCCATTCCAAAGAATCATTTATCTACTCAGAGCTACCTTTAGTGGAGCAACAGCTTTGTCCTAGCATGCACAGCTATAAACCATTCCTACCAAATCACATGCAGGAAGCTGCAAGCCACAACTCTTCCCCAATCAAGGAAAGGATCAAAGCACCAGAAGTCATAAGAACCAGAAAGCAAGCAGTTCACCTGCCTTTAATAACTGCACAACTCTGAACACAAATACATACAGTAGACAATGCCTTAGAGTACAACTTAATCTTACCTAAATGACTAGGGCAGTGGCACACACAACAGCCATGGTTTTTTGTTAGCCATCAGGAAGCACTTCTTTCAGCCAGGCAACAGTAGGTCCGAGCTAGAGGACCTATTTGGCAGAGACTAAGCCCTACTATCCCAGAAGCCTGCCCCTCCATAAACCCGCAAGGGGGAATCTTAATTGAAAGCACTCTTCACCCTCTCCCCTATTTGATCCAATCAGAACATCTGACACAAGTTTATTCATTAAAAAAAAGCATAATTTTCCTCAGGTTTTTTTATAACAAGCCATGAAAACTGTCTTGGCTTATAACCAAAAATGTCTCTCCAGCAACATCTATACTTTGCTACTTGTTAACTCGCAAAATAGTAGCTGTTGTCTAGTCACTGTCTCAATCAAGGTTCTGAATTACCACTTCAGATACCTTTTAGGTGTTAGTACCATGCTAAAGGCATCAGCCTTCCTAGACAACCCAAACAGTAACTATTTTGCAAATTAACAATAGGAATTCCAAATCTGACCAAGGCAGCTATGAAAATATTTCCAGCATGTGAAAAATATTCAAATGGCTCTACTCTCTGCAAACACTCTCATTTAAATATATGCACCTAATGTTCACTAATAAAGGGTGATAATAAATAAAAATAAAAATAAAATAAATATAAATAAATAAAAATAAAAATAAATAAAAAGCTAATAAATAGGTTCACAAATTCTTACACAACGAACTGGCAGGTTTTATTCACAAGAATGTTCTGGAATATCTTTTGCTGGTTTCCCCCCCATTCTAAATGTTTAATGCATTCCCCATCCCCAAACTGTATAATAAGTAGCTTGAATATAAACAGCGTTCACAATACCTCAGAGAGAGTGGGAGAGAGCAAGCACCAGCACTCTTTTGCAAGAGCTCTGAAGAACATGTCAGTATGATCCTAACAGGCATCTGGAATAAAAATGCTCAGTTGTCTGTGTACATATGTAAATTCAGCGATACCTATCCTTTCGGACAGATAATATATGCAGGCCTCTCTACAAAGGAAAGTATAATTTCACAGTATAAGTTTCCACATAGTGCTCTGAAAATAGAGCAGCTTGGAAAATAGCAAGAATACATTTAGTTAATCATATGGTTTTGTTACCAAACTAAGCTGCTGCTACATGAAAGCATCAATTTTCCCCCAAAAAGCTAGCAACCTTTGTCTTGCATCTCAATTGCCAACTGCAATGCTATTGCATCCCAACACACATATATTTGCTATTACTGCAGAGAATGACACGCATCTTCAAGCCAAGTCAGTATCAGATGAGACAGAGGAAAGAAAAAAGTATGAGAACAAATATCCCTGAGACCCCTACCATCACAATCTGATAGCAGCAAACTGCACAACCCATAAGATCATTTCTTTCTAGGACTCATTGCACAAGTATTACTTTCCTGCACCACCTCTAAGTAACCTAGTTGGGATGTCCATCTAATGTACCACATTTCCATATTAAGAGAAGACCACTAAGAGAAATTTTGAGGAAAATGGCTGTAAAGGTAGTTACAAAGAAAGAGGAGTTTGATGGTAAAACCTACCTGAAGTAACCTTTCTAGACATCATCTTTGCATTTTTCTGCTGCTCCATGCATTACTAATCAGTGACCCACTAGAAACTTCAGCACCCATTGAAAAGCCTGGCAGGGTATTTGGCTTTCAATTCTTCTACTCAGTTTATTCTCAACACAAGTATATTCATCAGGCTTAAAAACAACTCTTGAACAAGGGCAGCCACTCAGCAATGAAATGTAAATTACTGACATGTGCTAAAACCTGCACTTGCCACTGCTAATGAGCACATTAAAGAAAAAAAGCTCACTAGATATTACTGCAACCTTTTCACTTAACCCTGTGTGTACTGAAAGCCATAATTTAGTATCAATTTAAGAACCCACCTCTAAACAGTAAGACACTGTTCGGCAGGTGTATGCTTCCTACAGAGTTCTCATGTAAAAATCAGAATGATGGACAAATGTGTGCACACTGACTACAGCTTTATTTTTAATTTAAGTTTCATTAAACTTTTCAAGAGATCAGTAAAAAAAAAAAATCACTCATATGATAACATACATAAATTGCCAACTTTACACAATTAATGGTGTCAAATCTTAGCTGATCAAATAAAATAGGATTATCTACCAATAAGCCCCAAGATTAGGAACTCAACTTGTAGCAACTTTTCCCTTCCTATTATACTCACAGAGAGTTGAAGATCCTGAAAATAATCTTCTCCAAACAGCAGTGGCCTGCAGTCACAGAAAACACCACCTTTGCCTCCACAGCATCTGCGCAATAAAAGCCCTACCAAATACACCGTCACTCCCAAGTTTCAAAGCTTTCAATAATTCAGGTTAGCAATGTTGCAAGAAGTTACTGTAAATTTACATACTGGAGAAGGGGGAAAGGCGATGTTTGGTGAAAATCATTCTGTGAACCCCCTTCGTATTTTGGGGGATGAAAGAAATTATTTAAAGATTGTCTGTGTAATTAAGTTCTTTGAATGCTCCTGTTAAATAACATTTTTGATAGTGGTACATCATGAACAGATGGCATTCAGAACTGACTTTTCAAAATGTAAATTAGGTACCTGAATCAGCCTAAATTAAGTACCTAAATCCCTCTCAGTAAGGTTTCTGTCAAATACTAATTCAGCTATAAATAAGTTAAAAGTGTATCAACTTCAGTCGCTTATTTTTTCCCTCATACCCCTATAACCCTAATCCCAAGATAGCATCCCTTTGAGTTCACCTCCATTCCAAGTCAGGCAGAAACCTAACTTGACTCTGCTATAATCAGCTGTACTAGCTTAAAGACTTTAATAGGGTAGGAGTTGGGAGCAAGAGATATGGGATGTGTTTAAACAAAGATAATTTTAACAGGTTTACAAAGTGACTACATGTCACTGTCATTCCAGCATATCCAAGGAGGGCAATAACTGCTCATGGGGACAGACAGCAACAAGCCACTGGAAGCAGTAATCTCTTCAGGCAGCATGGTCACAATCAGAACAGCAGTCTGACCACAGGCTTAGTAACCTGCTCTTCAGGAGCTGAACACGAGTTGGCCTTCAGGGAGCAAGTCAGAAGCACATACTAGGTTCTACACAAGTCACATCACCTACCTTTAGGAAATCAACTTTTATATTTCTGTTAATTCAAAACTTCATTGCTGAAAACATTCCAACTGCTAAGTATTTTAATGACTTTCTCCATAAACACATGCGTAACAACTCTAGCAGGAACTGTTCAATCAACACAGTACTTTACCAATGTTATTGATCACTGTCATTTAGACTGAAATACAAATGAATGAAGTATGCTGGGAAAATACAAAGCTTATTTGTAAGCAAATCTTCAAATAAAATTAAAGTGAAAAGGTAGATACATACATAATAACGGGTGGGAAGTCTTAAAGTTCCAGTGAATTCCTTAGAAGATTTGCAAAATGAACCACTAAGCACAATTAGGTGGCTGCAAGCAACCTATTAAATTCTTACTCTTCCTGTTGCGCTCACTAAAGCCTTTTACTGACAAAATCTGACAAACCAGGTACGTTACTATTAAGTAGTGTTTATGTTGATATGTGTTCATAGATATATTTTTTTTTGTTTGAGCAACTCTCCTATAAGGAAAGGCTGAGAAAGCTGGGACTGTTCAGCCTGAAGAAGGCCCACGGGGAGCTCAATGTACACAAATATCTGAAGGAAGAGTGCAAACAGGACAGAGTCAGGCTCTCCTTAGTGGTGTCCAGTGACAGAATCAGAGGCAACAGGCAAAAGCTGAAACACAGGAGGTTCCCTCTGAACATCTGGAAACACTTTTTTGACTGTGAGGGTTGCCAAACACAGTTGCCCAGGGAGGTTGTGGAGTCTCCATCCTAGGAGACAGTCAAAAGCCTTCAAGACATGGCCCTGGCAGCCAGCTCTGAGCATCCCTGCTTGAGCAGAGGTGTTGGACCAGATGACCTCCAGAGGTCCCTTCCAATCTCAAAGTATTACCTATGTAAAAAAAGAATTACATAGCATTACACTTTCAAGCTTTCTGTTATTGCAATGAGGAAAAACACAAGCATATATGGTTGTTAATAGAATTGCAATTGAGGAAAGAGAGCAATAAGTTTTTATTCTCACAACCAGACATAGCATAGTGGGGAAAAAAAGAGGACAAAACAAAGCATTTCAGAAGAAACATGAAGGATTCCTGTAAGCCTGGAATAAGTGCTATTGCAGTAACACTGCATGTCAAGAAAAAGAATTTTTACAAATTAGGAGTCCATAAATCCATTCATTTGCAGAACCACACACCCTAATAAGTGTGTCAAGCCAAAGTGCTGTTGTTGAAAGGCATCTCATGGGAAATATTAAATGACTTACAATAGTCCAGATACGCAAAAATCTCTCTAATATCTTCTCTAATCACATGCACAGCATTAAATTATTCCGTAAGTCATGCGAGTCCACAGTTCATCCACCAAGAGCCTCAAGTTATTGGACACTGCTATTTAAATCGAGAGGTTTTGTGTTTGCATTTTTTCTAAGGACAGTTGCACATGTTAAAGCTTTCAACCCAAGCTACCTTAAGAAAATACGTAGCTTTAAAAAATACAAGTTAAAAATAAAGGCTTACTCTTAAGTGATAAGGGAACTTCACAATTTGCTCACAAATAACAGTCATGCAAAACAATTGTAAAGAAATGATCCTGAGACCCCCATAATTAGATGTGCATATGTTGTAGATCCACTTGCACAAAGCTCTTCACAGATTAGACACATGTACCCTTACAGAAGATGACAGAAGTTGCTATTTGGCTTACCTTTTCCTTCTCAAACTTAGCAGCCATTTACAAACATGTGATCAACCATTTCTATATACATTGTTTGACCCTTTATTTCAGACAATACATTGTTGGGATTTTTAATTCCACCAAGAATGTTAATCTAGCTTCAAAGGTAAAGAGAAACAGCACTGTCTGCTTTGTTGTCCCCTTAGTCACACCAAACAGTAGTTGCTAAAAGGGCACAAAAGACATATAGAACCAGGTACCACTCAGAACGCCAAGAAGGTTTATATCTTATTCCAAAATTGAATCCTTTTGTCCCACCATGTTTATGGCTTCTATTGCAAGGAGCAGATTTTGGGGGTAGTAGCTGGTTATTTTTTTGTCAAGAAACAGAGCATCAGAATATTGTAAAGGCTGCATTCAAAAAAGAATATTCCAGATAAAAGGGTTGCATTTGTAGCTTTAACTCTTATCATTCTGAGATTGTTCTATGCACATATTAAATCATTTTCTTGGAGAAAATACACCACAACGCACCACCTTTTATGAAAGCAGGAACTCTATCATATACATGCATCCAAGACACTAAAATACTCTGAAGATTTATGATCTTAAAAACTGGTATTTTTCACAGACTTTGCAAAGGAATAATTTAGCTGATTTTTTGTTTGTTTTGTTTTTAACAGTAGCTTCCCAAGAGACTTTCATGGCAGTTGGGAAAGTGAAGTTCATTTGCGTTTTTCATTTAATTAAAAAGAAAACTGATCCCATTGTGACCAATTGACAAACGGAGTCACATTGGATCATGGTTCGTGTTTGTAATCTTTACAAGGAAGCACAAACATAAATAACCTCAACTACTTGCTGCTAACATCAGCTAGACCATAAGAAGCAGCACTGACTCTGAAATAATGACTGTGTAACAGTCACACACTTCCTTTCTCTCACTCTTATCTCCCCCATATTCTTCCTCACCCAGATTAAAAAAAAAAAAAAGGAAATAAGAGTCACTGTGACCATGGACCAATCCCAAACTATTCAACAGGTGAAGAGACCTGACTCAGCACTCCCATCCCCCACCAAAACAGCTGTCCTGGACATCTGCAAGCAAGAAAAGAAAAATGGCAATTTCAGAAAAGTGTATCTTTCAACTAATAATAATAATAAGACAACAGAGGTGACAGAGCTTCTCAGAAAGGGTCTCCATTAATTTTATAACAGGAAACAATAAGTAAGCTAACCTAAATACAGAGATCACTAGCAAATTCTTCTAAAGCATAAAGGAGCAAATTGATCTTGCAGCTCTGCATAGCATCTGGCAAAAGATACTGGCTCTTCTTTTTTTTCAATGTGGAAGAAGATTTTAGCTTCACCTTTACATTTATGACAATATTGAATATTATGCAATTATTCCTTGAAGGACAGAAATTACTTACATGAAAATACATTCGCATGCGTAAACTACAGGTACCAACTTACGCACTGATTCTAAGAAACATTTGCACAAATCCATGTTTTGTCATTCTACATAATGTTATCAGCATTACGTAAGTTCATCACAAGATTCCATGTTCAAATACCAATCTTTAAGAAATTTATCTTAATGTTTATGAAATCTTTGACAGTCTTACTCAATATAAATGCCATGGATCTCTTTTCTGTCAGCCATCAATAGCAACCAAAATAGATACACATGAAGAGGGAACTGAATGCACCAACTTTTTTACTGGATTACAATGAACAACATGTCAGATATTCATCCACTGATTGCTTTTTTGATAAAGAAGAAAACAATAAAAACCAGCCATTTTCAATACTCTAAATGTATCCATCCAAATTCTTCAAAAGTACTGCCTATAGCTGTATGCTATTCCACATTATTCAGGTAATAATGAACAAAAAGACATGCTTTTGTTCAAATCAGACAGTGGGATTACATGTGAACTGACCCTCCATGTGTTAATTGAAGACAAAGCTTTGCTTTGAGCTCATTACTGCTCTTACACATAAACTGGCAAGTTTAGAAAGTTTACCGTATTTCTTGGTTTCTGCATTTAAGTAGTTTGGTTTAAAAGTACAGGTGCACACCAGGAAATAAGCCCAGGTTTCACAAGTTCCAACACCACTTTCAGTACAAAAGAACAAAATAGCATATGCACAAAGAAAGGGAGAGGGAAAAAGAAAACAGAATGAAAACATCTTCAGCTTCACAACAGCTTAAAAACATTTGTTACTTCTTTAATAAAGAAACAGCAAGCAAGTTTTCTTCCTACCTATATTAATCAGGGTGTCTTGAAAAAATATAAGCAGCCTGAGTGATAAAAAGACAGATCACTTCACCAGTTCTCACTAGGGGTTTGATCTTCTAGAGCCACTGACAACAAGGGAAGTATGATTATGTCTTAATTGAGACTTTAAATAGTGCATTTCAGAAAGCAAAGTAGCATTACCTTGTTTTTGTATATTTTTAGAGAATTGAACACACCAGGTTTCTGAAACATAATTAAAGCTATTTTGAGACTGTAGCACCGACCCAAACTCAAACATGTTTCTAGTCACCACATTATTTCAGGAAATTGTTCAGAAACTGTTCCTAGATTCCGAGTGAAAAGATGAGAAATAGAAAGGGGCAGGGGATCCACAGGAATGTTTGTACTTCCTCCGTTTCTCCTTAATCCTGCCAAAAAAAAGTGTTCCAGACTGTCACATCACCAAATAACAACCACACTATTAGGATATGTGCCCAGTTCAGAGGAATAACTACCAAATTTCAAAGTTTGGCAGTAAAATAAAACGCAAAATAGCATATGCAAGCATTTCTGTTTCATTAACTTTTTTGTTATTAAAAAAACAGGAACTGCCAACTAAAGCCAGTTATCCTGCTGGTCTAATCCAGTGAGAACAGAGTTTGTTATAAATTAAGCCAGGAATCTTCCCTGTAAAAGAGCTTCTGGTATGTGAAGCAGAACAGTGATAAAAGAAAGCTGCTAAACTGCATGAAAATAACATGTAAGAGATCACCCCAGATTTGGTAAATCCTGGCAAACACCAAGTGTTTAGAATTCCTTTCAACTTAAACATTACCAGCACCTGACAGGACTATTCAGCATCACATAGAATCTGCACTTGTTTTTATCTAGGGGCTCTAAAAAAAAAATGCCAGCAACTATGAAGTATGAAAATTTTTGGATTTCATTCTCCAGTAGTCTTGTTAATAAACAGGTGGTGTTCTCTAACACCAAATAATCAACTAAATAGTAAGGATCTGTATTACAGATAGCACTCAAGCCAAAAGAGACATAGTTAAGGAAGACATGTGGAAACAAGACCTGTTCCACAAATGCTAAAGACGAAAGAGCTATCACTTTACAATCACATTCTTCATCTAAGTTTTTTACCCTGAATCAAAAAGGTGCAAATCATTCTCAAAACCAGAAACAAATTTATCTTCCTCCCTGTAAAACAAGATGTTTCTTCAGCTATATGCTTCATTTACTCTGTAACAAAGTTGGTAGTGCAATGGCTTTTTACTGTAAACTTCAATGTAATATGTGCTTGTCCTTATTCTGAGCAAAACCAGTAGATAATAACACAAGATCTGCAGTGACTACACATACAGTATCCACTCAGGACTTTGTTCAAACATTGTGCATGTAACTTTCTCCTAGCAATGCTCAAATTTATAAGCAGCTGCATGAAAGCTTTTGGGAAAAAATCAAATCAGTAAAAAGGCCATGTATCAGTTTGTGATATACAAAAACCCTACTGAAGTAAAGAGGTTTTTAACAGTAATTTTTATAAATTCAGACATGAAGTGAAAACAAGCACCCTCTTGGCTCTTTGGCCCTTTCAGAGAATGCAGCTCCACGATAAAATACCACCAGCAGAGAAGCCAGTTTTTAAACAGCTTTCTATTCCCATCCTGAAGTGCAGTTCAGCACCTTCTCAGGGCTGCTGATACAGCTGTTCACCAGCTGTGCTATGAATCACCAAAATGATCACTTAAAACCACATATTTTTAAGCTAGATGATTTCAGTGACCCAGTTTTGCAGAGCAGCCTCATAAACAGTACAGGCATAAGTGAAAATGCCAAAAGGTTCTTACATCCTGGATAAGGTTCTTACAAACAGGCATCTCCTCTTCTCCCAACGGAAAACACAGGCTGCAATTACACCCTCAAAGTGCAAGAAGTCCACATGCAGAGAAAGCATACTGAAATCTCCTATCTTATGGTATCTTTTAGATCTGCTCTAAGTTATCTCAATTCCTCAGAAACCTTGGAATGAATATATGCCACCTAGTGCAGCAGTCACAGCTAAGCAAATAGAAATAACTTACCAAACGTCTAGCAAATTCCTTATTTTCTGAAAGAAATCCATATCCTGGGTGTACCTTGGAAGACAAAAAAAAAAATTCAAGCTGATTGAGTTCTGAAACCAGACACCAAACTTGCCAGCACCTTTTCAGATACTGGGGAAGGTGAAGTAGATCATTAAGCATTTAAGTAGGTCGAATACCTTAAGAAACTGTCTTAACACACTGATTTATCTATCCTAAGTCAAGCTCTTGAGCTACCATTTCTGAAGCAAACATTCCTTACTTAACTAGGGAGAAAGGGGCTGTTTGAAGAGCAATGAATTTTGATGATCTGCTTTCTGTCTAAATTTTTAGCTCCATTGCAGATTTCCACATGTATGCTCATCCATGCTCTTCTCAATAACCACCATAAAGTACTCCTAATCCCGAAATATTTCCAGCACTAACCACAACAGTGGTGCATAGGTCCACAGTAATAGGAGGTCACTCCAGCCTCTAGTGGCCCTTGCTGGAAAGCACAGTACAGGGTCTTCAGCTGTCTAAGTCAAGCATCCTGGTTTGCTATGCACATCCCAATATAGACCCAGTGTAATTAATTGAGATGCGCATGGGAAAATTTTCATTTTACTTCTCACAATTCACATAAGGTTCTTGATCTAATAATCTGATAGACAAAGTATAAGCCCTTTTATTCCCCTCTTTTAAAAAGAGCCAATATTCAGTTCCAAATTCAGAACCTCAAAGGGAAGATAATATTTTTTTCTTTATAGGAAAGTTTTTGGCCCCTGAAAGCACCATACCAAAACATCATCTTTGAAAGAAGTTACAATGCTGATCAAACTGTTCCAAGGTAATTAGTGTTGCTCATATATACACAAATTTTATTTTAATAAATGCTCTGTGTACAGTAGCTCTGAATAATACATTTATTTCACTGACAGAACAAAGAACATTAGGCATGTGAACACAACTACATATTAGTTTTTCCAACTGATTCCTGCTAAGCTTTGAATCTCTGGCCAATTTGGAAGAAGAAAGGCAGACTAGCCCACATTTACACACAAGCTCATGTGCATTTTTTAAACATTCTGAATCAAAAACAATTACAGGATGCATTATTTACCTTACCATCCTTCAAATAACATTTATATAACATAGAAAGTAATTCAAACTAAGTTTAGGCAAAAGCCTTTCTGGACGCACTTTGTAAAACATTCAAAAAAGCCATTATGGCATATAAAGGGTTAGTGCTTAAAACTAATTGGGATTTTTTTTTTTCCCCCAGCAAATTTGGAAATGAACTGAAGCTGCTCCCTGGTGTGAAAGCTGAATCCAGCAGCCACCTGCAGGATCAGCGACCAGTGCTGCCAGATGCTACAAAGCCTTTGATTTCCAGTAGCGATTTCAGACACATTTAACTCATGTGACATGAACTAACTGGAATAGCATATTCAATCACTTCCCCCCCCAACACCTTTAAAAAAAAAAAATACAAACTCTGGCTTTTCTGCTTTCTATATATGAAACAGCTGCAGCAGATAGACTCATTCAGACTCACAGCTTGGGCCCTGGTTTTCCTAATGACTTCCATGATGGCATCCATGTTGAGGTAGCTTTTGCTGGTGGGAGCTGGGCCAACACAGACAGATTCATCCGCCATTTTCACATGAACCTGAAGAGGCAATATTCTGCATTAACAGATGCTCCCAGCAAAAATAATTACCATCACCCAGTTACATGCACACAAATCTGATTGTTTCAAAGATAATTTACATACCATAACCACTCTAAAATGCACACTGAAATTACCAACACTGACATACAAGTACTTGCACAATAAATCTCATTTCATTTAACTCTGAGCTTAAGTCACTATCAAAATGTTTTATTATTCCAATATATTATTTTGAATTTGATTAAATAAAATCATGAGAAATATAATTTCGGCTTCCTATACTGATCATCTATATGTAAATTCAGACAAAAACTACTTTGTTACATGTAACCAGGGTAGTCTAATATCTTAATACTTAATAACAAACATTCATGACCAGTTCTAAGCAGGCTCCCCAGGAAGTTGGGGATAATTAGAGTGAATTGAACGAAGGGATGCAATGAGTGTCCCTGCACAGCATCAGGTCAGCGCCATGCACAAATTAAAGCCTATGACTAAAGAGTTCAATATCGCTACACACGAACCAGAAAATCTTCAGAATTATTTAAGCAGGCTCATGTTTGATTCCTAATTCATCGTATACTTATTTATATGCATTCGCCAAATACTTTTAGTTAAATACAAAAGGGACAAACATTTCCAACATTTTACCAGGAATAATAAAATAGCTAGATTTGAAGTTAAAAGTCTACGTACAACTTACACGCACGCTTAACTTTAAGAAAAGTTATGAAAGTTTAATTAGATTGGTCTTTAACATGCTTTCAGCGTTCAGAATACTTTCTTTGTAGTAAAATACACACAACCAAGAAACTAAACAACCAGTTTTATCTCATTCTGCTTTTTGTAAGCTCCCTTACAGTGTGTATTTAAGAAAGCATGCCATTGCCTAAACTGTGTAAGATTATTAGCTATGTAAGACTAGTTTGGAATGACAATTTGACATTTCCAATGCTTACCAATTTTAAAAGCTATTTTATGAACTATTTGATATCATCTTCAGCATTTGAAACTGAAAATACATTGTCTAAAAAGGGTGTTCTTTTAGAAGATGAGTATTAACATATGAGAAACAAAATATTTTTGGTTTATAAACATGAAATTTCATTCTTTGTGAAAAGGGATTTAATTTGCAAGTAGTATGAAGGCTGTCAAGTATGACAAACTAGTAAGAAGTAAAGTAGCCTGCATACACTATTGGCTCATTCAGAAAAAGTAAGGCCAGAAAAAAATTTATCTAGAAACACTGACAAGCAATAGTCAGACAGTATTTTGAACAACACAATGAGAAGTATGTAGTCAGGTAAATATAATAAACATGTATCAAAAGGACAAGAGTCCTTATTAAGCGTTTTTTCTTCTGTTTCAGTGACTTTGTCTGAACTTTGCAAAAGTTAATCCCAGGAAGGGACATTAACTTGCCACATAATTCAAAGTTTCTTTCTGGAGGCATCTCTTAAATAGCTTCTGAATTTGCTATATACTCAATTATATGAGAGTTCACATAACCTCCTGGAATTGCCGCGCATTTCACATTTGAATTATTGCTTCTGTAAAGTCACAACAGTTTTGTTTTACCACTACAGCATTAGTTTCACACTATAAACAGAGCAAAACCAAAAAAAAAAAATCTTAAGAACTAGCACAGACAATCACGCAGCAGGATTTCTCATAAGTACACCTCCGCAACTAAGTCAGTAATCTATTTTGACCAAACACTATCAAGATTAACCTGTCATCCTTCTTGCAGCACTAAGTTCAAGAAACAGCATGGCCCCTGGATACCTTTATATTCGCGATCAATTTATATGCTTTAAGTTGTTTTGAATTCCAATGTGGTTTACATGTCTAAACAAAGTCATTCAAGATTAAGCTTAATTAAGCATGTATGTTTTACAAAACCAAAAGCTTCCTTACAGACAAGAACTAACTTAACATAGTTAGCTACTTTTAGGTATTAAGAGAGAAACTCCACACCCACACACTGAGACACCAACACAGTCCTACTAGTACAAAGAGCAGCCATTGAAGAACATCGGAATGAATACTATTACATCATGTAACTATTTTTGGATTAAGGTACAAAGTCAACTAGAAACAATTTGAAGTACAACTATTTTATTGCACAAGTTTTCCTGACCACAAGAACTAGCTTAAGTCCAACAAGCTTTTTAATCCAGAAGCAAACTGCACAGAAATGGCCACTGGTTCCAAAGCTAGTTTAGGTCCAGGAGCCACCTTCATGGCAAGGCACCTAAATCAGCAAATCCTGCCAGATCTTTACACAGGAACAGCTTCATGTTTCTTCACTACATTTCCAGCAAATAGGCAAGTAAAGCAAGGAGTCTGTCAGGGCTGACTAGCCAGTCATTTTTGGCCTGGACTGGTTCCAAACACTGCTCCAGGCTGCAGCAGCTCTCAGGGTGCAGAGCACAGTAAGAGGTAATAAAAGTAGCAGCAATTTGTTTTGGAGATCCTTCTACATCATATTTCAGTATTTCAGGAGGATTTATAAACCTCGTTTGGTGCCAGGGCTTGCCACCACACCCCAGAAGACAAATATGTCCATAACCCAAAGTTTTGTATATAGGCACCACAGAAATAGTCAATATCTGCTTTGCAGGAGATAACCCAATTTAGAAGGGCTGCATGGAACCAGAGCTAGTAAGTACCCAAATTACCTAGCTTATGTTAGCTCTCCTTTACCCTGGAGAGTGGCACATATATTCATTTGACAGCAACATGCTCTCTTGCCTGGCCATACTCTTAATTTATTGAGTTATCCCTGTAATTAAAACTGTATATCAAATAATCATGATTTCAAGATATCAAAATTAATAACTTTATACCTAAAATATATATAGGTCTCCTAGACATGTTCTGTTTCACACAGCAGAATCAAAGTAACCTTCTTCTGGAGTCACTCAGCCGCTGCAGATCACTAGTTGAAATCTATATTATTTACAATGCATATTAAATATGCATGCCTCTCAACACTGAAACGTAGAAAAGTTTTCTCAATATGGATATAGAATATATTAAAAATTATTTTAAGGCAAGGAACTAAACCACATTCATATGCAATGCATATGCAATCTAACCACTTAGTTTTAGTGCATATGAATATATAAACAATCAAAGACACCAAGATAATTTAAAGATCCCTAGTACGATAATTATTCGGCAACTCCAGAGTTTGTTACCTTCATGTGGATCTGGTTCATGACAAAACTGTTTTTCTTCCCAACTTGTTTCACAGTGATTCTCATTTACTAATTCCAAAAAGTAAAGGCTGACTTTGAGAGCCAACAAAGAAAAATACATCTACATGCATTTCCTAACAGAGTGCTTAATATCACTTGCCTAGTTTCCACAGATTTTATATACTTCAGCAGTTTTTGAGGCTTATCATGTGACAGATGTAATGTACTTTAGTGTAAATGCCTAATTAACACATACACACACACTCACTCCCCTTCTCCTCCATCTCCGAGGAGGTCTGGGATTCCCAAGTGTCCCAGTTTTTCAGTATGGGTCAGCCTACACATCCCCAGATCTCAATACAGGTTGATATTCACTCAGCAGAGACAGTTATACTGAGTTGCAAGCTGCATTTCCCCCCTAATTCTTTTGTACTCCTTCAGAATTTATATTATAGGTCAACTCTTATGGATGCATTTACAGCTGATCAAATCTAAGGAGCAATTAAAAAAACCTCAATGAAGAGAACACTTTTGCTTGGTATTCTAGATAAGATCGAGCATTGTTTAGACAAAGAAATCTAATGAAACAAGTCATTCTCCTTTTATAGCTCAAATCAATATTACACATTGGAACAACATCCGTTGGTGTAAGTGGATTCACTTAATTGGCCCAAACTGCATAATACGCTCAGCAAGACAAATGACAATTAGCTCAACCCATAAAATAGGGCTAATGAGTAAATCCTTTGTAAGGTAGCTAAAAAAAACGCAACCACCTCAAATCTTGCCAGCACCATTGCCAAAAGAGACAGACAAAACAGAATAAAAAACCTGTGACATTTAACAGTCTTGAGTTCAAAAAAAATCAAATGGATGCAAAAAAGGTTCAAATTTACTGGTTTGGAAAAACACATTTTTCATATGACTTAAGTGTCTTTAGCAGCTTCACACTAAAATACACACAGGAATAACACAATAAGTCTGAGCACACAGTGTGCAGTATTCATACAGCCTTTAAAGTGCTGTCTGCAAAGAAATACTGCCACACAATTACAGCATTTAACCTTAAAATAAAATAATGGAAACATTTCTATAGCACACGAAAAACAGAACTGTGAAAGGCATAAATAGTATAACTATCCCATATTTTCCATTTCTTTTTACTCAGCATTTCAAAAACCTAAATAAAAATTTATGCAAATAAACAAACCAATCTACAGAGTAGGCATAAGTAGATTTCTCTGCAAGCCTATTTTAAAACATTTTAATTTGATGGCCCACAAACAGTTATGCAAGGACTACGTAAAACAATTCTTCAGTGGTCTTCAAACATGTTTTGGTGAAGGGTATTTACTTCCAATCCTCTCCAAGTCTACAATGACCCTCAAAACAGCCCATCCATTAGGATCTGCAGGATTAGATCCTTGGTTGGTGGACACCAGCTGAGAAAAATAAATGTAAAAAAAAAAAAAAAAACCCCTTTCCTTTACTTCCTTGTCTTGCCCTTCAAGTTTGCCAGCTGGTCAAAACCTGAAGATAGCAATAGCCTCATTAACTAGGGGCCTCAAAAATCCACCAATTTCAACTAAAATTAAAATTAATGGATCCAGGCTGAACTGAACAGTCTTTAAAAGACAAGCAACATAAACCAGGTGAGGAAGACTGCATTTCTAACCAAGACTAAGAGAATGCACTTTTCAACATGCATCAAGATTTTCATCTGTTTGAACTCTCACTTATAAACACTGATTTATTTTTACAACCTTTAAAAAAGAGAAAATATCTCAAAATTGTCTCTCCCATGAACAAAGCTCTGGAACTTCATCGGCTGCTAATAAGACACAATTTTACTTGCCTCATAAACTGGAAAGGACTGTCCACTGTACCTAGAGACCTGACCACTCCCACTGTGAAAAGGAGACCACATTAAGGCTGTCATGAAGTGATACTCAAACTGTGCTCTGCTTGCTTCAGCAAACAAGAGAATGCCTCCTGAGTACTGAAGACATTACAGATAAGAATCTAGAGAAGACTCTTCCAGAATGGCTTTGGCTCCTGAAGTCTTTTCCCATATGCCTATTCTTTGACAGGTAACTTCAGTGAAGCACCTTCTAGAACAATGGGGGAAAAGAAGGCTTCTCCATCAATTTTGTCACAAGTACTTCCAGGTTTTTACCCTCCAACACAGCAAAGACTAGAAACAAGTACACAAGTTTGCTATTGAAAATTTAGCAGAATTAAATGGTTAGTTTGTATCGCAACCTTCCACGTTTTAATCAACACCAATCAGGAACAATCAGTCTTTCTTTGGTAGAATCACTGAAAAAGTAGATCAATAGTCATCTTGGATGAACTAAAGAATTAACACAGGTTGAGGAATCAGGATGGGAAAACCAGAACGTCCTATTCTCTAACTCCAAGCCATTGCATTAACAAAACATTTGCCACAATCTTGCAGGAAAAGCATTTCCCTTGTCTCTTTCCACTCGTGTCTCCCTTTGGTGGGGCAGCTAGCAAGTTACTTCACCCAAGTAAAGATTAGAGGCAGCACAGCCACTCAACACAACTTTTGCTGATGTCTGGGGTGCTGGGAAGAAACAGTCTGCAAGCTAGCAACTGCACTCATACATCTGCCAACTGTTTTTATTTTGGAGCACATTATCCAGACCAAGTCTCCAGGAGTAACAGAATTTTACTTCAGAGCATACATTAACAATTTGGGAAGACACTTAAATCTGTTTACCAAAGGAAGAGTTGCAAGAGTTGAGCAATTCATCATATTTATTTAGAGCAGTCCACTATACTGTGTGGAAGCAAGAGTTTCATCTTTGGAGTAGATGTGATTCTGCACCTTTAAGTGTTTTAGAAAAAGAAATAAGGTTTTTGTGATGTTAACAAAATAGTGATGCCCTACAGTGTTTTTAGCAGCCTCCCTGCATTTCAAACACATCTGCACCCACATGTCAGCTTTTCCCTAATGGAATCTCATCTTCTAAGCACATTAGCAAAGCAATAGGACACATCTTTCTCATGCTGTTTCTTTTTCCTGCCTCTCCCAAAAACAACCTCACCAAGGAATATATTTGATGCATGCTTCTTTGTTTCTCTCTCTATAGGGGTAAGACACCTGGGAGACAGGAAAGCCACTATTTAGACAGGTCTAGGAAACAGTATCTCATGGTAGCAAGGGCAGTCAACTACAGAACTTCCTATAGTAGAGATTTAGCTCTTAACTGAGCTAGATATCCTACAAGACATTTGGGATTCAGAGAGAGTAGCTTAAACTGAGCCATATTACAAAGCAACACACTATGCATTGGTAGCATGCTCCTATCCACCATTTTCAGCTTAATTCGTATGGACTTCCTCTTTCAGGTGGATGAACACAGGAAACAACCATTCAGATGAAGTCTACAGATGATAGGTTGCAGAAATTACTTCCAGCATCGAAAGACAGCAGTAAACCCAGGGATCCCTGAAACCAGTTCCATGGTTGAGAGAACAGCTCACAGTAACAGCAAGGTGAATTCACAGCTACCCGGCATTTCAGCTACGCAACAGTATTTAAAAGTAAGGTGAGAAGGGAAGTATGGACATCAGCTAAAGGCAACATATTCTGAATCAGTAGCTGGAAGATTTAAAAAAAAAAAAAGAGAAACAAAAGATGCAGGCCCTACAGTGAGTTATGTTCTTCCCAGTGTGGGGACTAACTTCAGGCCCAAAATGAAAAATATATTGAGACTTGCATTAAGTTTTATAATATGCTTCACTTTAGGCATATACAAGATGCCACTCACAGGAGGATTCCACCCTTAAACTCTCCTCCACACTCAGCCCTAGCAATTGCAATGCTGCTGAGACAGATCAATGACCTGAACAGACCCAGTGGAAAAGTAATCTAAGGGGAGGGAAGACTAAACTTTTTCAGATCAGCAAGTTAAACCATCTTCCCAGCCACATGATCATCAGATCCAGTACAGTGAATGAATGAGAGGGGACAAGAGAGCCCAAACAGTCCTTTCAGAAGTACTTTAGACTTACAGAAATTCAGACATAATAAGAAACCAGTTCTAAAATGTCAAATAATTCAAAGAAAATATCAGAAAAAACAGTTTGTGAGTGAATACAGAATGCCTTCAGTCACAGAAGGATGAGAAACTTCCAGTGCAGGTTTGCTAAAACAAAGATTTTCCTTATGCAATATATGCATGTACAATAGAAAATATATATGCACATGTGTGTATGTATACATGTACATACACAGACCCCTTAACCACTTCTGGGTAGCCAGCGAGAGGAGTTTTACCACTGAGGCTAAGTACTAAAGCAGTACCTACAATAAATAAAAATTAAGTCATAAAACCTTAAAATTATCATCATGGTCAGCATAAGATTATGTTTTAAGTGGAATAATTTAAAATGCCTTATTAAATATTGGAACTTAACAACAGGTTATTACATAACATTCATAAAAGTAGCACATTTTTCCTTCAAAATTCCACTAATGTAAACATTCAGAGTTCTAAAAATTATGCTTTGTTAGTTCTTCAATAAAATTGTTAGTTCTACAAGAAAATTAATTCTCTGCCAGTGTATTATAATTATTCATTACAGGATAACTTTGAAAAGATAGTCCTCCATATAAAACCCATCCTAAGTTTTTTTTACCCTCAAAAGTCTTCTTTTGAAAGATGAGTCAGCTCTGAGATTTCAAGATGCAGATGTCAAGATGCAGACTATAAAAACAGTGTAATGGAGAAAAAGCACCAAGCATGCTTGCTGTGGGAACTCACAGAACACAGTAAGCCACAAGTCCCATAAAATCTACTTGTTCAGTAATTTTTCAGTACAGGCTTACCTTTTTAAAAAAATATGACTTCTAGAAATCTGCCCATGCCAGAAGTGTCATTGCTTCTATGCCGTCTGTTTGACAGTCACTTGATCACATTACAAACACAGTAAGAAAGCATAGAGCAGCATTTGTTACAAAACAGTCAACCCACCACTAACTCTTAGCCCTAACTTAGATTTTAAGAAAGGGTCTGTCAGGGTTTGCAACCCTGTATTCAAAGAAAGTTTAAGCAGATTTTGTGTAGTACTAGATAAAATAATGACAGAAGACCCCAATGTCAAGCACATAAAGAATTAGGTGGTAAAAAACATATTCAGTAAATGGGTACCAAAGTAGCTAACAGCCGGCAGGGTCAAGGACATCCAACAAAAAAAAAAATGCAGTTCAGCAGAACTAAGTTACAAGATGAATAGTTCAAGATGACTGCTAGACATCGCACAAGGTTATCTATGCTCACAAAAAAAAATTGAACTAGGCATAAAATGTATTTCTCAGTTTCATCTTATGGTGTAATGCTTTTAGAAAAGGCATCTATTGATCAACAGACCACTATAGTAACCTCCATTCCATCCTTTAAGAGAACTTTTATGTCTATATTCTTCAATGCTAAACATATTACCCCTACATGAAGTGAAGCAGTGGGTATCCGGTAAATCTGAAAATGACTGTACAGACAAGTAGCTGGCTCACCAAGTCTGTAAGGACTATGCACAGCCTAACAAACAGGCAGGAACAGACAAGAAAACGGGCACTGTCCATATACAATTTTCACACAGTTAATACCAAAACTGGACAATTCACAGATGCCAATGCCAGACTTTATGCGATCCCACCCTTTTCCAGACCATCTGACAAAAATTTCTTCAACAAAGGTTTTTCTTTTCTTTACAGCCCTCAGAGTTCTGCCGTGGCTATATCTCAAAATGTAAAAATTTTATTTTAGCATGACCTTAGAAAAATCCTTGATTTGTTTTGGGTTTTTTACATTACTGAGTAGTTTCCATAACAATGTTTCCACCTCCCAACTTATTTTCTATGATGCACACTTTTCCATCTTAAGGTAACTTAAGGATAGCAAGTAGAATCTTAGTCTCCGCTGTATCCCCTTAATCTCAGACATTATTATTTCAGGACATCGAGCAGATCTAGTTTAAAAACAGTGCATGTGTTAAGGAAACAGGTCTTGGTATACAGAAGAGCATTCTTCACAGGACATTATGAAGTTCCTCCCACCAAGAGTTTAAGTTTAATCTTGTTCCGATAAACTAAACAATAGCGAAGTGTCAGGTCTTCCCCCACACCTACTTCACCCCCTTCTACAAGAAGCTATCACTTCTGTGATTCTCTTTTTTGAGGCAAGAATTTAAGTGCTAAGTCAAATGCTCTCGTTCTTCACCTTTGAACACTAACTAAAAATTAGAAAATGTGGGAAGCACCACTATCAGAATAGCTTAATTACAGTATCATAAATACATGTGACTTATACATATAAATTCTATAAATAGACATTTAAATATATCTTAATATAAATAGATCTTAAATATAGCACACTTAGTCAATGTTAAATATATTTCATATGGTAAAAAGAGATAATTACATTCAATACAGGCAACACGCACACAACACTGAAGGAAAGAAACAACCTATTTCTGTAAGGTGACAACTGTTTCCATTTAAGAGAGGCACAAATTTTTGCATTCCTCACAAGATATAGATAATATTCACAGGTTTAATAAATTAACTCAATCTTATGTATAGTTTTATAAGTCACTGGAGCAAACCTGTATAAATAAATTCCTTTAGTTTTGACTAAATGTTTTAAAATGAATGTTTTAAAAGAGCCTGGAATTAAAAAAAAAAAAAAAACTTTGAAAGTTGCATGGAATCTACATAGCACAACAACATATGCACTTACAGAATATTTCCTTCTAAATCCTCTTTCCTGTCAGCATTTAGGTTTGGGTTTTTTCCCCTCCAACCTGCTAAATAAAGTCATATTTCCTGCTGACAGCAAATGATTGGTTTACCTATAACTCCAGGGGGTTTAACTATCCATCCTTTAAGAAGCTTTGACAGTTTAACCTGCTGAGCTCACAGCACCCAAGGGAGGGTCTTACTTGCAGTTTTACTTCTGCTGCTGCTGACCACTAATACTGACTCCACAGATAATGGATTTCAATAACAACCTCCTACAGGTTAACACTTTGGGTACTAGCCACAATACTGCTCTAATTAAGCTAATACATGAAGGTTACAGTTTGGTAGAAAGTTGTATTAAATTTGGCAGTGCTTACAATAGCAGGAAAAGTGCACATGGTCACCTGTCCACTAGCTCTGGGATAAGTGTTCCTACAGATATAATTCAGTTGGTTTATGGGTTTACACAACTTTTTTAAGGTGAGCTCAATTTATTAGTTCCATGTCCTCTAAATATGAATTTTTCCAGCATAACTGACAATTTCATGAGGGTATGAAATGGATGCCTCTAACCATGCTGGGCACAGAATGTGTCTACCTGGCATATAAATAGTCCACGCACTACAGTTAGAGGGTTTGGTTTTTTACTTTACAAGGCTTGGAGTATACTGATAATGGAAAATATTAGCAATTTTATTTCTTTGAAGCTAAGTTGCTAACACTGAAAATCAATTTTATATTTTAGCAAGCTATTTATTATGTAAAATTTTAAAGATGTTAAAAACATCTAGCTGAGAGTGGGAAATAACTCATATTTACTGAAAACAAGCATTTGACAAAATACAAAAAACTAGAGAGGCATATGCTTAAATGCATTTTTCAGACTATGCATTTAGTTAATCTTTTTCAACACAGCACTTAAAAGCACACATGCACATCAAAAATAGAAGGGGGAAAAAAGGTTCTTTGTTAAAAATCTGGTATTAACTTTATCTGCAAAAACATCTATTCATTAGATTTTATTTTATTTTTGGTAAAGTATACAATCTGACAGACACTCTACCAAGTAATAATGAAGCAGCATGGGAGCCATTTAATATATTTCTTGATTAACTCATTGCCTGTCCAGTTCTCATTCAGACATGTGCTCACATGTCATAATCGTCATAACTCCCATCATCCCTACAGTTAACACACAAGCTCCTTGATTAGTGCACAACTCCCAAACGAGCCATTGCTAATGCTAAATAATTCCCTTCAGCCTCCTGCGACTATACCACAGGCTCTCCAATTAAATATAATGTCTCTGATGAGCCATATTAATCCGGACAAATTCCTGCCTGAGATTCTAGCCCACTCACTTCCTCTAAAGAAGCAACTGAAATAAAAAGAGGAAAGCTGTGTACATAAAAATTAGCCAGAAGAATATATTTGCCATGAAGCTTCAATCACAAAACTTTGCAGTTACAGTTATGCTATTCGTGGAGGCATCCGTGAAACTGGCATGTTAATACAAGTTTACTGATAAGTGACAATGAGTAAATTACCATTTTAATAATTGAAAAGCAAGCATGTAAAGCAGATAGCTTTTCAATCAGTTAATTACAATTAGCAATATCTAATCACATGTGATAAAATTAACTCAGATCACTTGGTGGTGGTATAGCAATTATATTCAGCTGGTCTTGTGCATTAAGCATCATTTGAAACATTGGCATAGCTGTGCACACTCACACAAAAGGTTTTTTCAGGTTATAAAAATATTGCACTAATGACCCTAAAAACTTCAGAATTTGTACCAAGAAAGTACCATGCCTATTAAAAGCCTGCTGCAGTATCACAGATTATATGGTGAAGTCCACATTTTTAAAGATATTTACATAGGTATCAAGCAACATTAAAATATTTTAATAATAGAAAGGAGCCAGTCATGGGTCAAATATATAAAAGCCAAATTATAGTAATCTCCCCGCTTCAAAATGGGAAGAGTCTCTGGAAAACCTAATCTTTTCAGTGTACACCGCAATTCCTTAACATTTAACTCAAAATTGCTGCCATTAGCTGGAAATTGACTACTTGGATTTTATGAAAATCATAAGGAGTTCCTATAATTCCTAGAGTCTAATGTCCTTAACCCCAGTGCTGACCCTCTCACTAGAAGAGATATCAACAAAGGACATGTAAATAGACTGTTGCAGAAGTATCCTCTAGTAGTTCAAAATATTGCTTGCAACTGCACAAATTGTAAGATATTCAAATAACCCCCATGAAATTTTGATAAGCTCTTCCCCAAGGTCCTTGCACCTTCATCCTTACACTAATGCACTTCATCTTCATTTACCTGATCATTAGTTTCCAGTTTGTTCAGCTGGAAACCAACACACACTAATTACTTTGACATCACAAAGTCCTATCTGTCTTCACCACCTCCCCAGACAGCAGGGAGAAATTATCAAGGGTAGGCATGATAATATCCTGATAAATGATGATTCACATCACCTCACTGTCAATCATCCAGAAGTGCTCACGCAAGATACCACTCAATCTCATTACTGAATCCTAGGGCTAAGAGTACAATACACACCAGGAGTCATATTTCAAACAGCAGGCCACCTGGATAAGATGCAGCTCTCGGAGATTTTCATGAATTTTGTTGGCTTTTTGTTTTAACATGGTAAATGTCAAATATTCATCCATTTTACCATGTGTATATAGGCTGGCAGAAAAGGACATGCTGAAAAGCAAGGCAATTCATCTTGAGGGTTCAAGTGAGAAAAAAAATCTAGGTTCTTCGGAGGGGAGGGGAGGGGAGGGGAGGAGGACAGGTAAATTTCCTTAATATAAGAAGAAAATTCATCAACCTATCTGAAGTTTCAAAGTTCAATTTCATGATTTAAGTATCCTTCCTGCTGAAACAATCTAAATGTATTCAGAGCTCCGAAAGAAGTAATGCTAGCTTTGAAACTCATTGACAGAGGCAAAGTTCACTTGTTCCATGACAAAAAGCAGATATTCATAAAAGCAACGTTCTGGTTCAATAAATAGCTGATGAGGAGTGGGGGATGGGAAGGATGTGTGTGTGTGAGCAGTCAAGGAGCAAAACAAAAATTTAGTAGGAGCTGCTTCCTCAGAAAATATCAACTCTTTCCCTACTTCCAAAATAATATTGTCCTTCCATCTCTCTCAGTCCAATTACACATATAAAGCAACATCCAACAGATAAAGATGAGGACTTGCTATCCAGCACAGGATCTAAGAGTTGCTCTTTATGCTAAGGAATGAGGAGGGAATAACACGTATGACCATATCCTAGGTCTATAACACACTCCATTTTCTTGCCCAAGAGAATCATGCACTATCACTAAACTTGCACAATGATTGATCATATTGTTCAGTGTATGGTGCATCGCTTATGGAAGAGGTGAGGGAGAAAAGAGGAAAACAATACTGCAAGAATGTGGGGGTAAAGTGTGAGGGAATTCCACAACCATGTGTGGTATGTACTGCTAGGGAGAAGAAAAACAGTCAGAACTAAAGACCAAAAATTGAGAACACTATAGAAACAAACAAACTAAGAGCAAGCAAAAAAAGAACAAAGAAAGTACAAAGATGCACATTCTACCATTGCACACCATTTTTCTGGCTGAAGACATTTTAAACACTCAATGCCAGTCAGAGCAGCAGAGCGCTCTCTTGCAGGTATGGATGATACTGCTACAGGCATGCTCGTTCTGCATCCAGCGGCTGCCAGCCCACACAACTGAGTCTGAACTTGGCAGGAACCCTCACATACACTTTCTTGCACCTCCGCTGCCCCAGACTGCTTGAAATATGATCACAGGCTCACAATGAAACCCTTGTCCCATTTCAAAGTACTCTCCTCCTGTGGGGCTGCAGGGGACAGGCAGCAACTTACAGACTCCTGTTCAGATAATGTTAACATAACATTTTTCAAGGAGAAACTCAGAGGCTTCTCCTTCAAATGTTCTAAACGTTCTAAAATATATGTAAATGCAAATATAACAGAAATGCAAAGCTCCATAAAAAACGCTGAATGAAGTCATTTAGGTGTGGCTGCACTACCTACCTGACACATACACTATTCAAAGTCTACATTTTAAAGCAGGTGTGGATCACTAACAAAGTTCAAAACTGAAGAGCTCTTCATAAGCTTCCTGTCAAAATACTCAAGCTAACTAAAGACAGCTTCTAGTTGTCGCGGTAGGAACGGCCGTGCGACATAAAAAAGGTTCCAACA
>NW_020897694.1:26693116-26718071 GCF_003984885.1 Neopelma chrysocephalum | reverse complement strand
GTCGATAAGTGCCAGGCTGCTGACAGGTTCTCTGTCAACCCCCGACATCTAGTCTAAAAATGCTCACAGATTTCTTACTCTCAAATCTGTGACCCACACCCCTCACCTCTTTGGCTTATCAAACATACCTTACCAGCCTTATCTATCATGCTAAGTACAATAGACAAGTGATTCTACAACAACTCGGCCCAGAAAGGTTAAACACCATATGCTCGGCCAACAGAACTTGAAGCGTTTTCCCCTTAAGAACCAAAGAGTCTGCAAATAAAACATAACCTATTTGGTCTAGCACATCAAGCAGGGCAAAACTACGAGCAGAAACAGAGAACCTTTTCCCACTGAATGCAACCTCAGTGCTTTCCTTCCCAGCTTTAGAATAGGGCTGCTAGGGTAGTTCACAGAGGCGGAGCACTTACAAGAGAAAGGAAACAAGCAACTCAGACTACAAAGTATCACTCCAAACAAGCTTCAAAGTTACAAAATTTTAGAAATGTCATTCAATTATGAAATTCATATATATGTGTGTTTTCATTTTAACTTAAAAGCAAGCAGCCACCTTCATCCCAGGCTAACACCTCCAGTTTCTTAAAGAGCATATGATCTGACTATTTGCACTGTGAGAAGTCACTGTTGGCTTAACTGTGTGAAGGCATACAACAGAAATTTCTTCTGTAGAAAGAATACTGGTGCAGAGAATACACAGGCAGGCATGCCTGCCTGTAAAATGAATTTTTGAAAGTTAACATGTTAGCTTTACTCACAGAAATATGTAGGCAGAAAATTATAATAGTGATTGTATGCTTTAGTTCAGCTGATGGAAATAAATGACACACCAGCAGTTGAAGACTTTCTTAAAAGGGCATATCTTCAAATCAAAAACTTTATTTAAATTTCTTTATGTTAGAGCTATAACAACTGCTTTACAAAAAAAAAAATCTTAACACAGTGGTGCCACTTCTTGAATCTCAGTAGCCTAATTAAAATAAATTAGCTTTCAGAACTAATTGACAGAAAAAAACCCATATTTATTTTTGTTAGCTAAATTGGAAAAGAATTCCCCATAGAAAGCACAAAAAAAACTGGCACGGAAACAAACTTTAATATCAGACAAATACAGAGATGGACACATTAAGATATAGAAACCTACACCTTTCTCTTAAGTTATTGAAGTTAACTTGCAGTAGAATTGCAGTACTTCCTCTAAAGGAAAAAAGAAAAAAGTACATGGGAAACCGCTGTCAGCAAGTGTCACTACTGCAGAATTCACAGTCTATAAGTTTATCTACCAATTTTGAGCTCCACAGATACTGAACAGGAAGCACATGACAAAACTTCAGGCTCAATTCAACCCATATTCAAGAATGGTACTAAAAACTCTTCAAAACATTCAGCAAGTAGAAATTAAATACAAATTGTACTTCAACAGTAACTGTATCACAAGTAAAATAAAATCATATTTACTATTCAAATTCAGGTTATTATCCAAAAAACCCCAATCATTCATACATCTAAAATCCCACATTAGTTAAAACTTTGCATTTACAGAGAACAGTAACGTATTTAAGGTAGCAAAAGACCCTCTACATACTTTTCTTTTAGCAAATAAAAGCTAACATTGATCTAAAAACATGAAAGAACATTAAAATGACAAAATACAATAGCAAAATCCATATTAGTACTATGGTTGTGTAAAAATAAAGCTTTGAATTCATCATTTAATTACTGCATAAAGAATCACCAACTGCTGAATTTATCAAGTATTACACACAGTATTAAAAAAAGTCTTCTCAAACCAAAAGTACAAGTGGTGTTACAGTGGTTGCCACAGTTCTCCAAAATTTTGCTATGTTTAGCAAGGCAAACAACACAAGCAAACAAACAAATAGTTAAGTTTCAATCTACCTAAAAGTTAGGAGAGCAAGCAAAGTAGAGAAGAAACAAAAGAACAGCAATGGGTTTTCAAATCCCAGCAGGTGGTCACTCCGGCAGACAGTGAAGCTTACCAAACCCAACCATTCTACATTTCATTCTCCTTTATAGAAAGGAAGGTTCACAAACCCAGGATTTGGTTTTATCAGGCAATAGCACTCAGTACCCTTCCCCTCCCACATACGAAAGGTTTTCGGCTGCTGACAGCAGTACTAAGTCATCCACACTCAAAGGCGCTTGGGATCATTTCTCACAGCATAAGTAAGTGACCAAAGAAAATGCCAACAGGCAGGTCAAGCCAGGCAGGCTTCCAGGACCAAGCTTTCACTGCACCAGGCAGCCAACCTGCCAAGGTCCTAATGCTACAGAAGTGTCACAGTACCTAAAACTTGTTATCACAGTTGGGTGATAACAGTTTGGGTTTTTTGTTTTGTTTGGGGGTTTTTTGTTGTTGTGGTGGTGGTTTCTGTTTGTGTTTTTTTTTTTTTTGCTGCTCTCTCCCACCCACCCCACCCCCTGCTTTTTTTTTAAAGCTTTTTTTTCCTGTTAGTCTACAACACATTCCAAGTACCAGCTTCTCACCTCCACAGAGCACAAACATTAGCCAGGCAATACCATCACCTTCATTGTACTCGGGAAAAGCCTTTACAGAAAAAAAAAAATCTGAAACATCAGGCTCAGCAAATTAAGTTTTTCTTGGGTTCAGGAGCACTTCTAGGGGATTGGCAGTTCCAATACTTAACTAGCAGCATCCAGAAGAGCTAGTTAAGAGCAACAGCTGTGCATGTTGGAACAAAACCATCACTTGAAAGTAGAAGTGAAGAGCTTTGAAACAGCTAAAGCATCACATGCAAAATTGAAACACATTAAGCACAAGAACAGCAAAATTATGTAAGAAAGTGTCTTAAACATGAGCTATTATTAAACTTCCTGGACATTATTCTCAAAATTTTACACTCAACTTTTAGTAAGAGACAAGTAGAGACTTATATGTACTTTCATTATTCCCTTTTTATACCTTCTCAGAATCACATCAGTACTTCGATAATTGCATATGCCAATGAAAATCTTCACTGAAAAAAGCTTCTCCAAAGCTGAACTTGATAGTTCTGCCATGGGTGAAAAGAAATTTAAAAAAACATCCCCCAGGTTAAAAAAAAAAAAAAAAATCCGCACAAACAGGTCATACTTCCATAACCATCTAAATTTTCTGTGAAGAGGCATTCCTTTTCTCATCAAATATGATGCAATAAGTGGTCAAAGAGATAGCTTCCTTCTTTCATGTTGCATAACCAAGGACTATTGACTAATCATGTATTTGCCCATTTGACAACAGAATACAAATGGGCTTAGTCTGTTTACTTGAGTTCTCTCCCACCTTGTGAGCTTTTAAAAAAAGCAACAAAGTGAACAATAATTGAGGTTGGATGGGACCTCTAAAGAGCTGATCAAATTTTTCTATCACTTAGTAGTTTACCTAAGTTGACTACCTCACAAATTCAGCTACTAAGATACTACAGAACACCAGTAAGAGTCCTGGTAAAGCCACAGTAATTGATATCTACTGCTCTTTTGGAGCAGGTCACATCAAAGATGGCCACCAGATTAGCCAGGCACAATAAACTCACATTGACTGCTCTCAGTCATTCTCATACTTCATGAGAACAAGACACAGTCTCCAAAAAAATTCACACCATGTTTTTTTCCAATTACTTCCTGTAGTTCTCTGGATCAAAGAAACAGTTATCTCCTTCCAGTCATCAGGACGCTCTGACAATACTGACATTTCAAAGATGGGAGAGAACAGTCTCACAATGAAATCAGCTCATTCCTTCAATTCAGATGCATGCCATCCCTCCCACAGACTTTTCTATGTCCCAATTCACTTACATAATCCCATTTGATCTTTTCCTACTGTGAACAGGGCTACACTTTTGCCTGACACTGCAATCAGGCTCATGGACCTAGGAGGCCAAGGAGTGGACCTTCCCAGTACAAGCCAAAGCAAATTAAGTACTGAGAATCTCAGACTTCTCCATACCCTTTGCCATTATCAGGTCACTTTGCTCAATGAGCCCTCATTTTCCTTTCCTTTGCAAAAACTTCCTGTCGCCCCTTCACATCCTTCAATATGTAGTCAACACCAGCAGAGCTTTGGCTTCCTTAATTATGCCCCTGCACACTCTGGGTAACTCAGCTCTGCCTTCATCTACTCTATATTCACTTTCTGCATTTGAACTCTGCCCAGGTTCTTGTGCTTGTAAAAGATTACCCTTGAGGATCAACAAGCTCTCTTGGGCCACTCTGACTTACAAAGCAGTCTTCAATAAGATCCTGGCAAGCAAACCCTTGGCTCAGGCAAAAAAACCCCGGACTTCTGAAGTCCATGATTGTGATTCTGCTGTTTGTCTTGCTCCTCTCGGAAAACTAAACCTCATCATTTCAGAGTGGTCCCATGGCTTCACATCCTTGATCACTTCTTTCCTTTTTCTAACAGGTCCAGCACAGCATCTCCTCTGGTTAACTCAATCATTTGTGTCAAGAAACCACTCTTCACACAGTCCAGAAGACTCCTCAACTGCTTTCACTCTGTCTTTCCAGCAAGTATCAGGATGACTAAAACCCCACATGTGTACTAATGTCTTGGAATCACAAGGTTTCCTTCAGTTTTCTAGAGCTGGCTTGATCTGCTTCTTATTCTTGATCAGATCTATGGCATTCACCACAACATGGCCTAGTGGCAGAAGTCACAGCCTCCCCTGTACTGAAGTTCTCTATCCTCCACTCATTCAGCACAGTCTCTTGAAAAGCTCTTGGCTCTGCAGCTTCTCTGCAAAGAGCCCGTCAGTCTGTTTTGCCCTTCCTGATCCTGCAAGTCAACTCATCTGCTCCCTGCAGCTCCTTCACCTGCAACTCAGCATTTGGACCAGAGCACAGCTCACAAGGGAACTCAGCACCTAGTCTCAACCTCAAATGCCTGGCAGAAACACCAGGCATTTGCTAAAGCCCAAGACATGAAAAATCACAGCCCTGCTTTTTCCATGTACTTTTAAATATCAACTTACGACTGCTGGAGAGATTTATGATTAACACATGTTCAGCTACTCAAAGACGCTCTTCTTCTACTCTTACAATATGGTACCATAAGGAATTAATGAGGGCATGGAACAACTTTTGCAGGGAGTATCATAAGAACGCAGTCCCCAAATTTAACTATGATTATTTTCAAAGCAACCCTTGAAAACATAGCATTGATACCATCCAAGAACAGACAAATAACTATTAAAAAGTCTTAAGAGTTACCCACAGATTTTTATATATCCATGTTAGTGAAAAATAAGACAAAACCAAAAGCATTCCCAAGTCCATACCAAAACATATAGATTTTAATTAATTAGCCATTAGACATTCATGTGAGCAAACTTAAAACCAGCCTTTTAACATCTTTCAGGATCTCCACAGTTCAGTATGATGATAGAGCATTAGAAAGAAGTAGTCCAAATAACAAGCAGTTTCACACAAGCAGTACCACTTTGTGTGGGACCACATGACAAACAAAGCCACTCAACAGGAGAAATCTGGCTATTGTTGCTGTTCTCAAGAGACAACCACTGCCAAGGTAAATAAAGATATAACCCCGTAATAACTGTACTAAGGTGGGTCACCTGATTTTCGAGAAAGCGCCTATAACATACTTAGATAAGAATCTGCCAAAAAGTGCCAACTAACAAGAGCTGGAAGATCACCTGGTGACACCTGTTTTTATGCACCAACACACACCAAGATGCACCAACTGCACTTCACTGTACTGATGGCTGTATGCTGTAAGAGAGCTATGGGACAAAATTATAATCCAATATTACAAAGAAATTGTACAGTCAAAGGGATACAAAACAAATTTATGATTTCTCAAAAGGCTTTCTCTGACAGGCACTAGTCTAGGCTAAGATTTCTGTATTATTGCAAAAAAAGGGTCTTTGAAGATGAAAGGAAGAGTACATCACATCTTTAGTCAGGCAGTTCAGACTACTTATGTGGAAGAAAGAATGTAAAGAACCGGTTTTTTTCCTCTGCTCCCCCCTTCCAAAGCACTATGACTCACTGCCCCCAACACATATCATCAGTGTCACTCTGAATCTATAGCTGCTTCTCAGATTAATTCATAATGCTTCAGGATACTACACACTGAATAAAACATATGAAAACAAAATTACAAGAGATCAACCTTACAGACATGCTTGTGGAACAGTGATGTTCCCTTACTACAAAAAGCAAACAAGGGAGATGAGGTGCTGTCGCAAGTTTGTCAACAGCAAAGCTCACATTAAAAACAGTTTCACTTTCACAACTGTCAGCACCCTACTTTACAAGGCCAGTAACATCACAGGTCAACAGGTGAGCCGACATTAAACATCAGCTACAAAGAGACTGCAAGAATTCATATAACACTATATATCAAATTGAAGTCCAGGAATGAAACTCAGAGCACTGCCCAATTAGCACAGCAAGACAGAGACAGAAACCAAGAGGTACTGTACCTAAACCTAATACATGCATCTCTATAAATCCAAGTTACCACTCAGTACAGCTACTACCTTGCACCAACTATTCCAACACTGACTACCATTCTTCCTCTATAACAAACAAGATACATAAGGGTTTAGGGTGGTTGGTTTCAAACAACTATAAAAGGATGTTAGTTGATACCTATAGATAATTCAGTGGTAATAAAAAGGGTATCTCAAACACATCCTTTTTACAGTGTTACCTTGTTGAAAGTAAACAAGTGACAGATGCTTTTTGTGAACAAGTAGAAGAATATAACCTAAAACCACAATATCCATAAAAGTGACATATGCATCTATACCTTATACCTTGCAAACTGCACCTTCATTTCCTTGAGTTTTTCCATCTTTCAGGCCTTTCATAAGCAAGTCAGTTCCTTGTTTAACACTGCTCCCTAGAAAAAAAGTACCAGGATCCCATCCACAGAATCACAGACTCCACAATACCCTAGCAGCTAACAATCAAAGAAAGTATCTGGCTTTAAATACCCTGCTTCTTACAAGGATCTTTTAAGATGGCTCTGCTTCCGAATCCAGTTTTCACATAGTGTGAATCTGTATCTTGGATATCTATTTCCTTCCCCGTTCCCTTTTCCCCACATCCCGCACTGGTGGGATGTGTGAGGGGACTAACTCAAAACACTAAATCTACAATGCCTCTCAAAAGGTTAATCAGGTATTCTCCCTTTTCCCAACCATGTGTCCTGATGCCCTTATCTTTAGCATTCATTAACCTATGCAAAGAGTCACATCAGCCTGCTGATACACATTTCTTTCTTTTCTTTTCCCCACTGTTCTCCTAGAGACAAGCAGCCCGGATCCACTTAACAAAAGGCTGCACAAGTAGTACAAAAGTGTACAAAAGATAGGAAAGTAAGAAGGGGAGAGAACTACTTTTAGTCAGCACAGTCTTACCTGAGTTGGAAAAAGTCATTTTCTAAGTACTTGTGAATGTTATTCATAAAAAACCTGCCTCATCAAGTCTATCTCTGTCTAGAAGTGATCATTATAGTAAAGGGAAATTCAGCCCAGGGCCTGCTCACCAGTATTTACACCCACACAGACAAGAAAAGAGATAGTATTACCCAACAGTATTGCTCATTAATAGTGCCTGAAAACAGATCATCCGTGAATAACCACAACCACAGCTGATAACAAACATCACAGCTGGGACAATATAAACCACGGGAACAGCAGATGTGAATCTGCACGATGAAATATTTGCTGCTGAGGACATGTTTGCAGGATGAAGTTAGGAAAGAGAGAGAACACTCTCAATGCCTCAAAGGAGGAATCATCCAAGGGACCTTCTGTTCTGTCTCCAATAGAGTGAGACAGAAACCATGCTGCTGCAGTGCCTCTCTTACAGAGCAACTATCTTTTGGTATAACTATCTTTTTTTGGTCAACTCACAATGTTTAATTGCATTAAAATTACTATATACAGCACTTTCCACCACCACCCCTAGAAAGGTCTATAGTTCAGCACAAGCAAAACAGACTTCAATAGTGCTCCTTATAGCCAATGAAAAATTGATTATTTCCTCATCAACAGCACCCTCCGCAAACCCACTCAGTTTCAAAGCAATGATACACTTTTAAAAAAGAAAAAGCAGACTGTACTTGGCAGGCAAGATACAATTCTCACACTCCTTCCACAGAGATATTTCCCCTCCTGGGATGACCATCACCTGCATTTCTCATGCTTTACAAAACTGTTCAGTAGTTCACTCAATAAAGCAGAGACAGGATAGCAACATCATCTCTGCCACATCTGGTGAAGAAATAAGCAACATGCTGTCTTGCTTTTGAAACAAGAGGCAAATACTTTGAAGGAAGAGGAGAACAGCAACTGCAAACCTGACCCTAATGTTTCCTCGGTGTGATCTGGCACATTCCTGTTCTGACACCTTGCAAACAACAACACGTATGAAGAATGAATTTCTCCAGACAGTACATGGAGGCAGAGTCCATTCTCTACACTCTTCGCAGTAGCCTGGGAATCGTGTATTTCAAAATGGCATTTAAAAATTAGTTTCCTTTTCATATAGGTACTCAAACAGATCTCTTCAAGTTATCTGAGTACAAACCCCTGAAGTGCCATTGGGATACAATGAGTTGTCAAAATTACCAAATTTCTAGTTTTGTAGCAGGTGATGGAAGAAAGCTTTGCACATTTTAAAGATGTAAACAGAAAAAAAACAAGTAAATGAGAGTCTGGACAAATGTTAAGACCTCTAAGTTAGTGACAAGTAAATGAAACTCCTCAGTTTTGGATAAACTTCCACTTTTCAAACTAATTAAACTTTTTAGATTAAAACTTAAATGCCAAATTCCTCTCCAATATTTATTTTTGCCACCTAGATTTCTTAAGAACAAAAGAACTTGACAGCATCCCATTAAGCTATAGGGAAGTCTTCAGAAAAATTCTAAGTTTCTACTGCTTCAGCAAAAAGCTCATCTTGCTCACCCAAATTCATTCAGCTCAAAACAGACTTGGTAGAGAAGCTTACATTCTTCTTCAGCTTTGCAACTTTCTTAAATGAGATTTTCCCCCAACTTCCTTTTGAAAAACTACCTCAGACTCCAAGCTTAAAAAAAAGAAATAAAGTCAGGAAAGGAATACAGATCTTCCATTTCTAGTTAATTTGATTTTTTTCAATTTTCTGACACTGAAAAAGACTACAGTTTTGGGAGAAGAGCTCAATTCTGTGCAATTACCTTTACACCAATAAAAGCATTTGCATTACTTTTGTTTTTGTATTATCTAGCAGAACAAGATTCAGAACAGGCAATTTAATACAATAACACCTGAAGTCTTAAGTGACTGACTGAAAAAAACCTTATATGAAAGAAGCATAACTAACTGCCCACTACTCCGTTAAGTTTTAGTAGTTTACATTACTTTCCCATGGGATTTTTTCAGTCATTTATAGTTCATTGCTTCATATGGCTATAGAATCCCTGCTGTGTTAAAAAATGCCAAGTAAAATTATATCTCATTCACTGCTTTATGCTATACCTTCTTTTGTTCAGATCCAATTAGTGAAAGCCTGTTCTTCATTTATCATACTTTTAGCTGATTACATTAGGCATTACAATAGTTCTCTAGCTTTCCTTGACAATGTTTGCACCATCAGTGTTACATTTATGGTTGAGGAGGTTCTTTCATCTTAACCCTCTATTCCAATCAGTTCAGGGGGAAAGAGTACATACGATTACTCTTGTTCAGCTGAAACTTCTTTGCTTGTTTTCTCATATCAAAAATAATTCCACCAGATGTTTTAATTAAAAAAATAATCCAAATTCTATTGGTCCTTCCCCACTTCCACCTATCTAAGTGTAAAGAATGTTTTGAAAGTTGAACACTGAAGTTAAAAAAACAAAACCCAGCATTTTGAACAGTATACAACTTTTTTCCTCTGCTTTCCCCAGAATAACAGATGTAATAAAAAAGTATTTGCCAGGATTTTCAAGACCCTAAAAGCATCCATTATGACCTACTTTTTTTCAAAACATTCAGTACCACGTGAGCAACTGTATGCTCCATGGGGGTCTCAGCAGCCATTTTGTCAGGTTATTTTCCCCAACCACCACAATTATTTTTACGTCAGGACAATTGTTAAAGCAGCAGCTTCTCTTTCACAGCACAACTAACTTTAGACGTAACTTTTTTTCCCAGTTCACACACCCTCTCACCTCCACAAAGATAAATGCAATTCAACCCCATTTAATACCATTTCCAGTTATGTGTAATTTTGCATTAATACAGATGCATCCAGAAGTCTCTGAAGTCACCCATCTCCTTTTAAGTTTTGTTAATGTTCTCTTCACTAGCACTGTAAAAATTTTAATCCATAAAAATTTTTCAGATCTTTGGCCATTTTTTAAATTAAGAGCACAAGCAGTGTATTTTGTTCCTTGTATTTCCTCTCTTCAGATAAGCTTTATTTGGCTCTTGGCAGGTTGTTCAATTTTTGCCACATTCCCAGTTTATAACAGTCCTCTCTGCTGCTTCCTTCTCATAATGGTAAAGTTTTAATTCCTTGAAATGAAAATTCCTTTATGCTCTGATAGTCTAGTGACCAGTTTTATCTATTAATGATAAGTATGTCAAAATTAATATTGCTGTAACAGCATACTCAACACATTTGCCCTGGTGCTCTACAGAAACTAAGTCTAAAGACTAAGAGAAATTTGTTTCATGGAACGTTTATATGTATTTCAGCTATTCCCACCACCTCTATTCAGTACCATAAACTCCACAAAGATTTCAGATAATTTTAAAATTTTTTAAAAACGAAAGAAAAGTTGAATATTCAACCAAAAAAACACACCAAAATGAAGCTCTAGGATAAGATTACTCACTAGCGAGTCTTACACTACCTGCATTCAAAGACGATTATTTTAAGACTGTATACCATTCCTATTCCAAACAGCAATGAAAATGCCTGCTTGAGTCATTTATGCATATCACTGGATAGGGAATAAATTAGAAGCTATTACTAAAGATATCACCGAATTGCTAGAAACCTCGGGACAGTTTTCTTTCTCCCCTTAAATATTTAGTGAGCGCACTGAAGGAATTCTGCCTCATTACAATTTCAGTTGTTTTCAACCAATATGACAGAAAGTCAGAGAGAAGGAACAGACTGGATTGCCCTCTTTTACAGTTGTTTTTGTAACAATGAATTCATATTAAGAGTATCAGGCTACCCATTTTTCAGCAAGTAGCTATAGAGATGATGTAGTCTATATAGCTACAGGTAATGTAATAAGGGGCCATTACTACATCTCAAAAGGTTACTCCACATTCTAAACAGAAAATTTATCTACTCAAATTAGTGCTATTTCTAAACACATTAATAAAAAAATTATTTTTGTAAACCATCCCTACCTGCTTTAGTCACCTAAAACCATATGCCACTGGATGGACAAATAAATGCCTTGACGTTTATTTCTGCCTTTGGTTCAATGACCATTATCATCAGGGTAGCTACCTATCATATTTGATGTCTTTGCAATACAAGTCATGAAGGAGTGAGAGATGCTCTGTCAAGCACAAAATCAAAAGAATATTAACAACTCTTGCAGCATCCCACCACTAAACAAACAGGTTTCTCCTAGCTCCTTGAGGACAGAGGTTCCTTTGGCAGGTTGCATCATCTTCCAGGTTTGATTTCAGAGCGTTTGGAATATCACTGACTGGTACAACCAAGAAGGTAGCTGTTGATGGAACCTGAACACAATTATGGGCAATTATGGTTGGTTACTTTATGGTAAGTAACAGAGTCAAAGAATTCAGCCTCTGGGCTCATCTATCAAGATCATCCAAACTGGCAATCACACACATCACTGCAACGGGCCACGCCATCCCCACAATGAATAACTGGAGGTATCCAAGTCATTAAGACAGGCAACATCAGATAAACTATTTCCAGTGCAAGCATGCAAGGTAGTGATTAAAGGATGTATGGTAGACAAAAACAATGTGTATAATTAGACCAAAAAACTAGCTTAGACTTAATACCACTTCCTTATTTTAAACATACAGAAGAGTATTTCAAGTAGCCTGCATCTCATTTTCTTTAAATACTTGGAGCTTCAATGCACACAGCTACTGCTTAACCTTGCACAGATCAGTTTGATCAGTTTTTAAGTAGGGATCTAAAGAGCTAAGCAAACACTATGTCACCCTTACAGTATTTGTTAGTCTCGTCTCTTGTTCGTGAACTCAGAATGTCAGCATCCCATTTAACACACTTAATGTTATCTTTATGAATTGCCATAAGTATATTTATGCATTTCTGAGATACCATCTTGGATTTCCTTTCTCTCGTGAACTATTACAAATTAAAGATCCTATTTGTCTTTTAAAGCTAAGACAGCACTGTAGATCAAAGCAGCATAGACACATTTTCAAATTCCTCTTTGTAATGCACTATTTGTACTCCCTTCCCTAAGGTCATAAGTTATACTTTTTCATGTCATTCTTACTCCCTCATTATGTTCTTCAATCTTTGTTTTTACTTACTGCTTTCAGATTTTTTTCATGGTCTCCAGATCGTAGAGTCCACACAATAAACAGACACACTGGAGAGAAGATCAATTCATTTTCTCAAGTCTATTGTGGACCGGTGAAAGAACATGTTTTCTTTTTTTAAACAGTTTTTTAAGTCTATTTTCAGGATGAATTCACGCCAGTGAACAAGGCTATGCAGGGCTGCTAAACAGTCAATCCATTCATCCTAACAGCAGATACCATATATATAAGATGTAATTCAAGTATCCATCAGCATGCTTCGGTTTTACTAGAGGAATCATAGGTCATACAGAGTAGTTTGTATTCATATTCACATAACCCTTGGTTTCCAAAAGAAATAGAATTTATCATGATGTCTGACATCTCCCCATTAAGAATTTCATTTCAGTCCTTTGAGCACCCACAGGCTACTACACTCTACCAGTTACGGCTACCAGTTGAAATCCAGACCAAGTATACTTTCCATTCACCTCAAAGAAAAGAATTACTTGGCATAAAAATCCTTCAGTAGAGCATTCCAGAAAGTCCCATTTCAGTCCCTTGCTCTATCTACAGCCTATTCATATGAACTGAGCTGGTCATGTAGTATTAGAACCACAAAGGAACTCTGACAAAAACACTGTCAAAGCCCAAAACTCCCAACAGTTCTCACCTTTCACTTGACTCTGAAAACACCTAAGTTCTAACTACTTTCAGATTTCATCAACCATGCTTCAGTTTTTCCAAAGTTGAGTAACTCAACATCTATATTCACAAGTCCTGTCCTGCATACAATACACATTTTTTCCCTGATATCTTGTCTGAGTGACTTCTTTTATTAAATCATAACAGGGTTTTCATTCCCTTCCAGATTTCAACAAACTATCCTGGAACATGGGATTATCCCTAGCCATTTCTCCTGTAGCAGTTCTACTGCAGTAGAGTGTGTTCTCTCTAGTCAACAAGGATACGCAAGTATGACTACACTTGCTGTTATATCACAAAAGAAATTATCCCCCTATTCTTGCCATGAATGACTTCAATTATTTCTAAAATAGAGACTACAAAGACCTAAAAATGGGCAAGTAGCTAGACAAGTACCTTACTTGTCAGGAAAGTCATTTTACCACCTTCCTGCCACGCTGTTGAATATTCAAGGCACCTCAATATCCGAATCAAATGGAACAGCTCCAGTAGGCCTGTTCAGTACACCTGGTGGGAGAGGGCATTTCTCTGGGAAGTGGGAAGCAATGAGTTAGATTTACCAGGCACAGGAAAAATTTATACTAAGCTCTACACCATCTCCTAAGATCCATTTTTCATTGCCTTCTTTGTGTACATTAGCAAAACATAACTTAAGTGTCGCTGCCACTCACACTAGGTGTACATATCTATGTGCAGCTGTATCCAGCTTAATCCACACAAAGAGGAAGGTAACATTTACACAAGCAAAACACAGAAGAGTTCACAGAAAAGATATGCTAAATACTTGTCTAATTCTCCCTCCAACTTGGTATCTCCACTCCATTCAAGCACATAAAGAAAAAGGACATATAGAAAGAATTGCCAATATGCTTACCACAATAATCAACAAGCCTGTATAACAGCTGCAAGTCTTGCTGAATTACTAAGAACCCCATTTACCATTTGAATTCAAGTAATACTTACAGCATTGGCATCAACATCACTGTGTATGGCAACTGTTTTAATCCCCATCTTCTTACACGTTTTGATGACCTACCATATAAGAAGTGACAATTATCAATATTCAAAATACCAATAACGTAAGAATTAACTACAAAAAAAGAAAAATTAAAAGACTACATACTTACTCGGCATGCAATCTCTCCTCTGTTGGCAATAAGGAGTTTTTCAAAAGTCTGAAGGGAAAAGAACAATAAGAATCTTGAGATATGAACAGAACACAAGTTTTTCTCCCTCCAGAAACATGTATTCTTTTCTCCTCCACTTCCACTAAAACCATGGTTTATCCATGAGGTTGTAATTCTGAGATCACCTACTTTTAAAAGAGTTCTGCTGATCTAACAGTGATGATATAACAAACAGTATGCTTTACTAGATCTACCTAGCACACACACAGGTTCAGAAGAAAAAGGTTTTGACTATTCACACCAGTATTCTTTGGCTCTCCTTACCAGGCACTGTGCAGAAACTAGAACCCTACAGCAGCAGCTCTAGGAACCAGTCAAGTCCAGGGAAGAGGTGCAAGCAGGTATGCTGCCTGGCATCAGCACAGGTACATACTGGCACTATGCAGATACAGTGCTGATAGGTACAGTGGTCAGTGCCCCAACCAGTATAGATGACCTGGAATACAATACTCATCTGTTATGGGAGAACTTTAAAAGACATTCCAATCATAAGGAAGAGAGCCTTCTCTCTACCTAGGGCACGTGAGGGTAAAAGACCAACACTTCCACGCTGTCCAGGCACTCCTGCTGAGTTATACCAGCTAGCCCCTACTTGTATCTGAGCCTCAGGTGAGGAACCTGGCAAAATCCTTCATTGCCATCATGACACTGTTACACACTCAATACTAAGTAGCAACCACAGTGCAACAGAACAGCAAATCAAACTTAGTACACCGCTGACATGCACTGTCACCTTTCGCACTGGAGTGCACTTAGTGCTTCAATACTTCTGTCATGGCTGTAAGAAGGGGATAACAAGCTGTCAGAAGTCAGTAAGCCTCAAACCCCAGGCAAAACCTTCCCATTAAGAAAAGAGTGGTGCAAGAGCATAGCTGCTCAGCATAAAAATCTCTTTGCTGGGAGTAAAAATTATTCTTGTCACAGGCCTTGCTACTAAATATTCACAGGTGCAGTTTGATATTGCTTTGTTGTAAATACAGACTGTCACTGAAAGGGACGGTCCTGTTTTACACACTTATCCCCACTGCTTTCCATGCACCAGACCTAGCAGGGATCCAGCTCCAGGACAGGGCATCAGTTTAACACAGTAACCTAACTGTCTTACTCTGTTTCCCGTGCTCTAAATAGAAACAGGACAGGGAACCAGCAGGACCTCTCCCGTTCAGGGGCAGCCTGCAATCATACCACATCAGGTTGATCCAACTATACCCTAAGACATTCGACAGCTATTCTCCCCCCTCTGCACCAAACAGCTGGTTTTCGTATGGACTTGGGGGAAAGAAGTATTGCCACTGCAACAATCAAACTGTTTGTTAGCCTCACAGTCATTAGGTAATTTGGGGAGGGGAAGACAGGTGTTGGAGGAGAGGAAGGAACACCACAAAACCCGAACAGGAAGTGCTACCGACAGACTAAAATATATACTGTTTGTTCCCCTACTCCAAACAAACTCAAGGTGCCCTTGACCAAATTTACTTTTTCAAAGTCAGGGCTGAGCTGACATCACATGACCAGTTTAAAAATACTACCACATGATAACACCATAAAGAAATTAAGGGACAAGAAACCCTCCAGGTAAGAGCTGCGCAGCAAGCTTCTACAGCAAATTCAGTCAGATCTGCTGAATAACACTGCCTAGGACACAGGCACATCACACTCAAAAGATGATCTTAAACGCTCTTAACCAAGCTCAATTAATTATCAGTGGTACAAATACTTTAAGAACACCACAGGAGCCAGTAATTTGTTTGGAGAGTTTTTTTTAGCTGGGGATCTGATCTAAAAAAGATACCAATTGTTCCTGAATCTAAATTTCAACATTATAGGTACCTAAAGATTTTTAGGCATACAGACTTGAGGGGGAATTAAAAAAATACTTCCAAATACTTGGCATTGAAAAGTTTAATGAATCGAATACTCCATTCAACTTAGTTCTTGGTACGTAAAAGTTGTTTTATTAATCAGCTGTGGTCACAGTGCAAGACAAGGCTTTCAGTATCAAGATGTTAAGAATATTTGACGTTCATTTTAATTTTCCAATTCTGCAATAAAGGCACCGAGAGACTGGTCTCTCAGTCCTGCTGTTAGAGGCTAGTCTCAAGTCCAGCACAATAAGAAAAAATTAAAAACCACACACTGCTTTGAAGTAATATTTTTTTATGTCATTTCCACTAATTAGCTTGAAAAGGTTTCAGATGAAAGTTTCATCATTACAAAAACATTAGAAGGGGTAGTGAATGAGAAAAGCAGAAAAGAGCTTAAACCATCTGTAGTAGCCACTGGTTGAAACAACAGCTCCTCTCTGAGAGAAACCAAATACCCAATTACATTGTCTAAACATAACTATGCATTTAGAAAAAGGAGACCTGATTAAGCAAGGACTTTAAAGAAAAAATAAATTTTCTGAAGAAATCTGTAAAGCCACACTGTTTTTCCCTGTTTCATAGTACTATTTTGCTCATGGTTAATTGCTTCTACACTGGTATATAAGGGTTTCTACACCAGTAGAATATCAGTCCTGAATTGCTATCATCTTTGGCCTTGAATACTAGTGTACCATCAGTCACATTCTTTTTCCCAGTGCGTTACTTCGTAGGCCATGCCAAGACAATCTTCCATAAGGAAAGTTTTTCTTGGCCATAACTGTAAATTGAGACTGCTACTGCACAAGACCCAAGATGAGGATTTGCTATTCTCTGCAGGTCTTAAAGGCCCATCTTTATCCAAGCTCTGAAGTTCCCACCCTCACGCCAGATCATCTAACAATCACGCTGCCACTCTTACATACTTCTGTTTCCACAAAAAGCTTTTGGCTAGTCTGGCTCCCAGATGTTTTAACAGGCCCATTACCACCCACAACTATGCAAAACATAAACAGTTCTTTCATAATAATAACATGTTCAGGCCAGTATGCAACTTTTCCAAGCTCACAATCACTTATTCAACCTTTTGGTATACACTTGAAGTAGTATCCAATCTTGACAAGCATCCTGCAAAAGTAACTTCCCTTTTGGTTTAAAAAAAGGGAAGAAAAACATGCTATTAAACCAGTGACGAGTTATACCAGGAGAACTACCACTGTTAGTAGCAGCACCAGGGAGAGGATAGCTTAAACCAACTGCCAGTAGTACAGTAAAATGTCAAAGAGAAAACATGCACCATACTACTTACCTTTTCATTTGGATCATACACAGATGAATACAGTTTATGTGAAGTTATAAGGCACCATCTCGAACACAGCGTTTCACACTACAGAAGAAAGAGGGAGTTAAACTATTTTCTCCTGTTACCGTATGCCATCAAAAACATTTCACACACTGACATCTTGAGGAAACTTCCATATCCCTTTCACTCTCTCATCAAGTGGATGAAAGCTCATACAGAACTGCCCTTCCCCAAGCACACACCCACAAACAGTAACCAGAAACAATTCAGAAATTCTAAATATGAAGTCATTAGCTTAGGTATAAGCAGAGCCACACTTGATCACCCACTTGGAATCAAAAAGACTGCAAAAAGCCTTAACACTAAATATTGTCTAGCAGGAAGCATGAAACAGTAGTCACTGGCAACTGCCAGAACTCAGAATCTGTCAATTCTGTCTGAAAGGACTGTTTCCAAGAGCTGCAGAAATCTAAGTAGTAAAAAGTAAAGGCACTCCTGTGAGAAAGTTCTCCTGTATTTTTGGGGAAAAAAATATGAATATGGACTACATTAGAAGACCAAAAAATAAGGAACCATATGTTCGTATAAAGAGGTTAATGAGAGAATTCACTTGCACCTTCCACAACGGTAGTGAACTTAAGATAATTGAAAAATTGTTAAAATTTCAAGTTTCCTGAAAGCTTATACTGATTTGGAAGTAACAGTGGCTGGCAGTAACTGGAATGAGAACACTCCCTACACAGCCCTCTGGCCTGATCAAGTTTGAAAATAATTCTCATGTTGCATCACAGAAAGCAGAAAACAGCCTAGGATTGAGAAGGCCATCACATTTGTAATGCAGTTGTTACTATAATCTTATAAAGGAAAAAAAAATATTTCAATAAAAGTACTGTAATACGGAACTAAAGGAAGCTTTAGAGCATACCATCTCATGCCAGCTCCAACCAAACCTCATGAGCAGAAAGCTACTATAGTTTCACAAACCATTTAGGTGCCATTCACTAGTGGCAGACACAGCAGACATTGTTCCCAGATAATCCAGCTGTGTTTAATTCTTCCAGAATGATTCATGTATATTAATTATTCTGAAACTAGAAAAAGTCAATTGAAAGCAATTGTTTCACCCTGTTTCACATGCTGGGCTCTTTCCCCTTCACTTTTTTTGTTTCGCTGGGGGTTTTTTGCTTCTTTTATTTTTCTCACTTTACTCCTCAAAAATAAAATCCAGGACAAACTGAAATGCGAATCATTTGATACACCAGAATCAAAACAACCAGAGGTTGGGTTTTTTAGGGTTGGTTTGTTTGTCTGTTTTTTTCAGAGATATATTACTCTTATCTGAGGATGTAACAGTACAAGCCTTTTCAGGCATTAAAGGGATGCAGTTAAGTACAGAATTCTGGCAGCTGCAATCACACCTACCAGTTGGTCCTTATTGCAAGTTTACAGAGCGACTGTAACATCTTCAGTGACTGTATTCTGCTCTAGACACTGTCAGAGGGAAGAGGAAGGATAGCTACAGCAGTAGCAGCAGAGTACACTCTCCTGCTCCAGAGTACACAGAGTCAAGCAGATTGAGTTCCTCTCCTCTGAAACACTATTGACAGAAGTGCTTGAGGGACAGCAAATAGTCTACAGAAGGTCATACAGGACACACACAAAAAGTCTCCACCGAGTTAATATTATTCATTGGAGAAAGTGCTTGTTAAGGGTCAGTGAGGTTAATCTAAATACTTGCAGTTAGCAGGGGAAAAGGGGACAACCAAGCAAGGGAGAAAAAGCTTCTGAACTTTCTTGTAAACACCTTTTATAAAAAACTGGTTTTGAATGCTTACGAGAAACCAGAAGAGCTATGCACAGATGGAGACTGGAAGAAAAGGCTGTGATGGGAAAAATCAGTTAGTATTAAGCTGTAGAATCTTAGCCATCTTGAAAAAAGCCTTGTTCAAACTTTTTATACAGAAACAGTAAAGTCACCAAGCAATTAAAAAAAAATGGAAAAACTTTAAAAAACACTCAACTCTGCTTTTACACTACAGAATTGGACAGATTTCACATAAAAATCTTGTAATAGCCTAACCTAATTACGTACCTATGTTTAAAAATTTAACTGCCGCCTCTCTCACACGCACATACGCAAATTACTTAAAAAAACAGATTCAGCCCTGAATCAGATATATGTGGGGTAACTTCCTAAAACAAATCAAGCACATTGCTCAGCTCGGGAAGTTCCAACTCTAATTCACAGTTTTGGAAAGAAGAGGTTCTGTATGTACCTGTACCAATATACACTAAGGTTTAAGAGCTTGCTTAATCTAGAATCCACTTCGAGAAAAGTCTCTTTAGAGGTCTGCTCCCAGACACTACGAGCAATTGAATAATTACTTAAAAATAAACAAGCATATTGTAAATAATGCACATCTAAGGCCACAAAGGAACATCGCTAAATTGCCATCTCCAAATCCACAGCTATTCAGGTGTCATCACCTACTCCATGTTCCAAAGTTCCTGCCACAGGGTAGGTTCATTAAAAGCTATACTGAAAACCCCAAAGAACTCTCAAACCACTAACCCAGCAAAACCAATCTAACTCTCAACATATATCCTTAATTCGTTGCCTCCACAAAACCACACACGCCCTAGGTATTATACCCTACTCAGAAATTTCCTCAGAATACTGCAAAGAGAGCTCAGCTTGATCTAGTGACTTTTTTGTATCCTGCAAAACTAGGAGAGGGCAGTAGAGTCATTGGGTATAACCTATTTTTGTCATTACTTGTTACTTCAATTTGATAAAACTTTTGACTCTTGAAAGCCCAAGAATCCAAACATTCAACTCTGGACTTCTGCATTTGGCTTGGAGTTTCCCACCTCTAATGAATCTTCAGAAAATGGTGTTAGCACTGTATTTTAGAAAAGCATCTTGCTTTATCTATTAATGGTGCAATAGCCAAACTGAGCTGAAAGCTGAACAGCTGTAACAGCTATAGAATAACTTCATATAAAAAAATTCAAACTACACAGTAACTTGTAGAACAGTATGCCCATCGCACACTGCCACTTTGAGACCTCAGAGAGAACCTGCCTCCCCTCAGGGACCCAGTGCAGCCCTAGGAAACCTCCTCAGGTGGTTTAAGGATACAGCGTACAACAGCAAAATAGATAATTAACTTGTTTTTTAGATATGGTTTACCCATGTGTTTTTAAAGGTTTACATGCCCTCATTGAGGAAGGAAATTTCCTCACCATACTGGTCAGCTTGTAAATAACTCATTGATACTGAGCTTTACAGGCAGAAAAAGATCTCAGTGTTGAAAAAGAGGTACAGAATTCCAGATTTCAGGCAGGAAAAGCATCATATATCAACATGTGCTCTAAGAAGTCTAGTATGGGAAGGAATGTATATTTTAGAATTACTAGAAAATACAGTAAGCAATACCCAATAGTAACAGCCAAACTAGCACATCTATTTTCATTAGACTTAAATTCGACTTTCTTCCATTAAGATTTTTGCCCCTCCATTTTCAGAGATTCAGGTTTCAGATACTATGAGAATAACCCCCTTATCTTCATGATGTATCTACTCATAGCCATCAGTATTCATGAGTAGTTATAAACATGAAGACAATGGGGTTTTTTTCACATTTTGATTATACAGCAAATGTTCCCAAATCTTTTTTATTTCAACTCATTTGACATTGTAACTCCCTGTCTATGGAACTCATACTGATAGAGTATGTATAAAGCACATAGGAAGCAGGCACCTTCAGGTGGCTGCAAGACTTTTAATTCATAAGACAGAAAACGCAGCTTCCTAGTACAGTATTGTACAAATCTTGTAAATGGTAAAGCAAACATAATGCTTCTGTTCTTTTCTCTAAGGAAGCGCTTTCCTTTCCTTTGTACTCCCAGAGTCTTGAAAAGCCAAGCACTTGTAACTGTAAGCAGATCCCCCTGAAGCTAACTGCAAACGCAGATGTAGGTTCTGTAAAGTATGTTGCACTGCACATAAGAGTTCTTTCCCTCTGACCAGGTTTGAGAAACACTCATACTTCTAAGAACAGAAAATCTGGTTTTCATATTTGCCAACACAGCACACAAACTACAAACAAGGAAACACTCATCCATCTAAAGCTGTTTTTTTAAGCTCAGTCATTCCTATACCCATGCAGCTTCTCCTCTGTGCCAGTCCCTGAAGTTCATATAGTCACACAGTGAACCAGACATGGGAATACAACCACTTGAGAAGATATTCACAAGGAGTGGGGAAAAATATGTTCTCAGGCAGACTTTAGTCCAGCTTATCTGAGATATTTACACAGCAGTGCTGGCACAAGTTGGAGGGAGACAGGAGCTCAAAAGGAGCAGCCTGTGATCAAGACCTAGCAGCTGCAGAAAGTTGGAACAGTTTCTCATGCAGCAGCTTAAACAGCTCCAGGAAGGCTAGCTAGCACCTGTGAAACAGATCATGGCAATGTAACAATCAATCCAAGTTTGGGGCAGGCAAAATAATTAAAGCACAAAGTGTTTCAGAATAAGAGTGCAATTTTTTACTCAGTGTAGACTTTAATGATCTCAACTTTTAGTCCTTTCAGAATTAATTTTTGCCCACAGTACATGGCACAGCATGCTTTCCCTACAAATTCCAAAAAGCTACTCCCGGAAGCAGGAAGAAAACTAGAAATCTCTACCTGCATTATGCTTTGATAGTGCTTGTCAGTACTAAAATCCGTAGTTTACATACTAGAAACAATCACTGAACTCCAGAAGTCTATGGCTACATTCATCTCCCCAGATTGGTGACCATGTGAACTCCCTTCCCTAATGACAAATGATACCAATCTTGCATCCCATCAGCCTGATGCTTCTGTTCTCAAACAAGGGGGAAAATTTTTCCCTGGAATAACAGCATGCTAAAAATAATATCAGAAGAGAGCAAGGAGCTCCTACTGTACAGATAACTTCCATGACTTAAAAACGCTGGGTGCACAGATGGCAGAGAAACTTTCCATACATTTAGTTCAGTGATTAGAAAACTGATCTACACTGATGAAATCTATATCAGCAGTTTACCCTTGAATTCATGAAGTATTTATCACTTTGTTCTACATTATTTTAAACCTTTTGAGTCTGACAGCTCTCTCAAAAGAGTTTCACAACTGAAATATCAAAAGCCATCTCTCATCCTCATTCAGTAACTACAGACTTCTTTCAACATCAGATTTTCTCCCAGCTCCAGAAGTGCAAAGCACTCAAAATGAAATTTTGGTTATATTCTAAACAGAACCAGTTCTGCATAAAACTTAAACAGAAGTGACAGGCACTAAATTAGAAACACTGCAAAGAATCAAATCCACAACTCAGTGGTTTTTTGCACCAATCTCCTGTGGTCCTTTATCGATTATCACATGAAAGTAGCAAAGGAAGTTAAGGACATCTCATTAGTTACTAGCTGTTGCAAAAATTTTAAGAGCTCCTAGCACACTAAAGTTTGAAGACATCAATTATATTATTTGTCTGTCACCACAACATTAGAGAATCTATGAAAGCAATTTCCATGCAAATTTGTTTTATCAGATGTTTCCCAATATACTGTTGTCTTGACGCTGACTTTCACACAGATATTAAGGGTTAGAAATCACTTCAGTTACATAAGTCACAATACTACTAGGCAGCTAAAAAAACACTTTATTTCACAAAGGTGCCGTTAATGTAACATTTCCATTCTACTTACACTGGTGCAGCCAGACCACGCCCTTGAGATGCCACATAGAAGGAGACAAAGTAGGCCTTTTTCAGGGAGGCTCCAAAGGACTGACACCAAAGTTTTAGGACTATTTAGTAGGAACAGCAGAAGCGTTCCACATCTGTATATACACACACTTAAGGCTACCAAAAATAAAGTCTTCAAATAGGACAAGCCCTCTGTTAATTTCAAGTCATCATCTCCAATTAAACAACTTTTTTGCTTTTCAAGAAAACAAGTTTACTTATGTATATTTCCTAAGGAAAAATACTTGCATAAAGCACATGCTGTTTTCCTCTTTAATCCCTTCTGAAAATGCCCTGCCCACATAAACCACCTCTTTTACATGATCCCTAAAGACATGTGGTGAGTTCTTTACAGTCCTGTTAGGAGGGAACATTTCTAGACAGAAACCTATCCTATACCACACCCCCAGGGGTACACTGGGGAAAACATTTTCTGCAAGTCACTCCTTTCTTCTCCACTGGAACCTGAAGACGTTCACACAAATTTTCCTTTTCAGGAAAAAAAATAATTCTTCCTATTGTAAACAATTAGAGATATTTTGCACTCTTCCCATAATGAAACTAGTTGTAGTGTCATTCAACTGTTACACAACAGTATGTGTTAATGCTGCTTGTTCTTATCTAAAATAATCTTCTTTAAACACAATCTGTAGAAGTAACAGATGAAAATAAAGCAACTGCCTCAGCGAAAGCACCCTAAGTATCTGGGGTAAATGGGTGGGTGAGGAGAGAAGAGATAACAGTTCCACGAAGCTTTCTCTATTAGCCAAGATTTTCCAACTAAAAATAGCACAAAACTACCCTCTACCCCAGAGCTTTGATAAGCTCTCGTTTAACAGAGGGAGAGGGCAGAAGGAAACTGGAATCACAGAATGACAGGATCAACTGGGTTGCAAAAGATGTCCGAGATCATCGAGTCCAACGTGTGCCCGAACACCACCATGAACTAGACCATGACACTGAGTGCCACGTCCAGTCTTTTCTTAAACACCTCCAGGGACGGTGACTCCACCACCCCGAAGCATCAAAAACCTGTGCAGCAACATAAAATTAACTAAAAAAAATAAAAATAACTAAACCGCCACGGTCTCCTGGCAACACGCCGATTGTTTACACCAAAGAACAATCTCTTGGATGCTGGCAGCCCTCAGGCACAGAAACCAGAAGGCAGCTCTTACAGCTGCCCGACACCGCCGGCATCCGCAGGCACCCCCGGTCGCTCCCCACCGCCCACCCGGGGCCGCAGGGGCAACACCCCCCACGCACCCCCCGGTACCGCCGCGGCCGCAAGGCCCCGGACACAGAGCTCCCCTCACCCAGCCGGGGGTTCCCGCCCGTCACACGGGGACGCTCCTCGGGGGGGGCCGACATCCAACTTCCCTCTTTCCCCCCGCGCACAGGGAACAGTCCCCGCCCGGCGAGCCCATTCGACTCCATCTACGGGGACCCTCCGCCGCCCCGAAGCGCGGCCCCGCAGCTCAGTGCCCGCTCCCAGGCCGGCCCCTCGGCGCCGCTCACCCCCGGCCGCCCCCGCCGGCCGCCCCAGCGCAGCAGCACCGCCGCCGCCGCCATGTCCGCGCGCGGCCGCCGCTGCCCGGACGCCCTTTCACC
>NW_020897694.1:26675927-26692716 GCF_003984885.1 Neopelma chrysocephalum | reverse complement strand
GGGCGGGGAGGGGCGCGAGGGGCCCGCCGCACGTGCCCCTCCTGGGGGCTGCGCTTGCGCGCGCCGCTAAAGGCGCGGCTGTGGCAGCTGCGCGCGCCCGTGCCCCCACCCCCCCGCGCGCGAGCTGAGCCCGCGCGCGGCGCGAGGCGCTGCCCCGGGGCGGCGCCGAGCCCCGAGCGCCCACGCGGAACCACGGAATATCCTGGGTTGGAAGGGACACAGCTGCTCGTGAATTTCATTCAGTGATGCCTGAACAAATAAATCACAGACTATCCTGAGTTGGAAGGGACCCACTGGGATCATCCAAGTCCAACTCCTGGCTCCTCACAAGACGTCCCCAAGAATCATACCATGCGCCTGAGAGCGTTGTCCAAACGCTTCTTGAACTCTGACAGGCTTGGTGACCGCTTCCCTGGGGAGCCTGTTCCAGTGCTCAACAACCCTCTGGGTGAAAAACCTTTTCCTAATATCCAGCCTAAACCTCCCAAACACAGCTTCGTGCTATTCCCTCACGTATGGGGCCGCCTGTGTACCTGCCAGGAGCCACAGCAGTACAGAGAGGGGATCCATCCACCCACCGGACTTCCCCGGGGTAAGGGTGAAAAGTGCAACTGTGCCAGCTGCCTTATCCAAGCTCCTGCCCTGTGGAACACAAGCAAGGTCGGCATGAGGGGAGTGCTGCCGGCACACAGTACTCCAAGTCATCCTCTTCTAAAGTGACCCATGCAGCTGAGTGTGTGTTCTCCGCTGCAGGTGTCCTGGATCTCAGCTGATAGATGTGACAGAGTAGTGCCAATCCCTAAGTGAACTGTCATCCCAGGAAAGGCTATAAAAGAGTTATACCATGATAATAGTGCCTAAGAAGCACCACTGTTACCATCTCAGACTTCTGTTGAAATACAACAGAAGCAGAAGCTGCCCACAACACAGAAGTGTAAAAAAGGCACCATCCAAGATGTTCAAAGCAGTGTTCACAAAGCATAACAGTTTTTTCCTTTAGTGTTATTTCCAATATTTGTTTTTTTCCTACAATGGTAATGTGCAAAATGAGGGTAGACTTGAGCGTCCTCTTTATTGTTGCTCCAGCAGCAGATCAAGACTACATTTCCTGAAGATGAAAGACAATTAGTAAAGGAAGGGGAGTAGGTCATACGCAGTTTACAGTTCACCCCCAAGACATCTTTGTGACAATCTCCCAAGAGAGCTAGAAGACAGCAAAAAAAAAAAATCCATAAGGAAAATATATATAGGCAATACACATAGTTATATTAGGAATAAATCCCTCAGAATTTAGATACAAGCTAGGTCCTTGAGCAGGTAAGAAGGCAGCTCCTTTACATCCAGAAGACTGTGTAACTGCAGTAGCCATTGTTAGAGAGGTTTTACCAGATTACATCACCCCCTCAATTCACACATTATTACATCATTTTTATACCATGCTTTTATAGTCTTCGGTAAATTCTCTCAGGCTGTATGTACAATCACATTCTGCAATGAGAGTCAGGATGTCCCAGAATAACTGGCACATTCCCATGCCGCAGGGAGGCACCAGAGGAGGCAAAAAACTGATGGGCAAGTGGGTTCACCCAAACGTGGATATTTTCATCGGGCTCTAGCTGCACGGTCACACCAGCAGAACACAAGCTCCTTGCATTTACACATAATATTGAAAAATTTGGCCTAGTTTTATTGTTTGACATTACTTTTTAAACCTCTTGTATCAGTATTTACATTCAAACTGAAAAGAGGTGAAAGCTGTGTCCAAAAAAAAGAACACTGGTATCTGAAGGGAGGGTGTCAGGAAAGTGGAGCCAGGCTCTTCTCAGTGGTGCTGAGCAATAAGACGAGGGGCAAAAGGCAGAAGCTGAAACACAGCAAGTTCCACCTAAACATGAGAAAGAACTTCTTTACCGTGAGGGTGACTGAGCACTGGAACAGGATGCCCAGAGAGGTTGTGGAGTCTCCTTCCCTGGAGATATTCAAAAGCCATCTGGAAACAATCCTGAGTAATATACTCTAGGGATCCCTACTTGAGCAAGGAGGTTGAACTAGAAGACATCCAGTGGTCCCTTCCAACCTTAACCATTCTGTGATCTCTGCTGCATACCAAGGATATGTGAAATAACTTCCTTTCCTCCCAAGTGACTCGCAAAAATAAAATCAGCATTGCTGCCCCTCTGTTGCATGCTTATGATTTACTCTGCTGTATTAACAGTGCCTACAACTGCACAGGTGGGAACAGTGCAAGAAAACTGTACTTAGTATGTCTAGAGGAGTTCATCGTATTTTCAATTGAAAGTCACAAGCAGACACTGCAGAGTTCTTTTCAGTACATGTGGAGAGCCTTGAAAGTAAAAGAGACCAAGAGCAGAAGGGAGGTACTGACCACATTGTCCTTCATCGCAGGCTCTGCGTTAGATAGATGCACAGATACACACTACAACATCATGTTATTGCATTAGAACAATATCCTGAGGCACTTGACGTCAGTTCCTTCTGCATGCATAAAGCAAACAGTCACATGGCATCTACCAGGGTGTTTTCTTTTCCTCTGTAGAGGAGATTCTGTTTGCCGGCCCCAGTTGAGGGACCGGCAGCCACCTACAGAGACGCATCAAAGGAGGCCCCCCACAGCTGCAAAGGGAAACTGGCTGGGATTACACACAGACACCGCCAGCTGGGTGCATAAAGAAGTTGATGAGAAATGGCCTAATGCAAGCCTGTTTCCAAGTGAAGCTAAGGCTCCTTACAAATGGAAAGGACTGGGAAAAAAAAAACCTCAAGAAGGCTAATCTTATTCCATTTGCACGTAAAGTTTTCTGCTTTCAGTATGATTTGATCAGTATGACTGATTTCTACTAACAGTCTTTTTGCCTATTCTACTTTGAAATGGATACTGCACACAAAATATAAAATTTTGTTTCTGTAAGGAAAGGAAGATATCGAATGGATCAAGATTATACACAATTACCATTGAACATTTGAAAAATAAAAAAGAGCCTAACATACATCACCATTGCAAAAGAAATTGTAGATATAAAAAAATAAAATTGCAAAAATAAAATATCTAGAATAATTAAAGGATATGCGAGTTTGCGTAAAAACAAAGACCCTAATCCTGCATGTCTGTAAGCACATTTGTAATGCCGTAACTCTCAATATACATTCCCATCTGAGTTATTAAAGCTATTAACATGCATAAAGTTAAGCAGGTTTATAAGATACTGGAATACACTGCAACTTATTCTCTTATTATTTTGAGGGGATCCTGAGGAACTGCAGCTCTCAATACTGAGAATCTTCTTGATCCTTTCTGTAGAGCAGAAAGTTAGCTTCGTCTTCTAACATAACCCCAAACTCAGGACAGGAATCATAAGTTATTGTATCATCACCTAAATTTTAAGCGGTAACCCAGGGAGAAAACTGGAGTAATTGTAATACTTCATCTAATAAGAAAGATATTGTATCAGGTTTATAGAACATGAAATGCTTTATGCACAAAAGCCTGTGCCTGAAGAACTCAAAGCTAGAAAAATTCTTTGAAGTATCACTTATATATTCTGTAAACAGCCTTTTCTCCTATCAACATTCTGCTCAATGCACTGCAAGAGATGGAAATTCAGCCTTAGAGTCAGACAAGCCAATATCTCCCTACATCTCTCTGCTATGTACCTACAGAAAAACCTTGACTGTGAGGAGAGATCCTTCATACTAGACTCACCTAAGAGTGTCAAGAGTTGGAGGCTAGGGTGTTACCAGGCACCCCAGAGAAGACCCAAAGCCCAGACACAGACACTGGAAAACCAGGCTGGGGTCCAAACTACCAACTCCCTGCCCATTTGGGGCACCTTGATTTCAACCCCATGACCAGCTGCCCAGGCTTTGGAGTATGTTTGGGCTCTGCAGCAGGAACATTCTTCCATTTCTAAAGGCACCTAAGGATGACCCACATGCTTCAGAGCTGACTGGATCCTTATCATGGCCGCCTGGTTTCAAGGGCGGTTTGAAGCCTGTGCATGCCACACCATCTCTCTTTCTCCAGGAACATGAACCTTCTAGTCATGACCATTCAAATTCCCAGGCCATCAGGTCTCCTCAGCAAAGTCCTGAATCTCCCTGGCCTCAGAAGCTTCTCAGAGGCAACAAAAGCACCCCTGGCCCATTCTTAGAGGTGCTTGACCTCATTCTATACCCAGCTTCAGGGGTGGCTTAATCTCCAAGCCAGGTTGCCTTGTTCTGTGACATTGTGATCTCCTTGGCCCCCAGAGGCAACCTGGCATTGTGCAATCACATAGCTTAAGAAGCTGCTTTGGGACAGCCTGGATCACACCAGCTATGAGGGCTGCTCAGAGAGGGCTTGGAATACCCAAGTCCCTATGATTTCTCTTAAGTGCCACCTCAGCCACTCTGACTATCAGCCTCCAGTGCTCCCCAGCGTGAAGCAATTCCTCTCTCCAGCTTCCTAGTCTTCTCAGGGACATCCTGAACCCCTGACTTCATGGGTGCCTCGATACTTCCTCTGAGAAGCACCCATGTTCTGGTGAATACTTCCTCTGAGATATACTGCTTTCACTCCTGCCCAGAGGCACAGGCTCCATCAGGGAGGCTGGATTCCCCCTTTGGCTTCCAGGGTGACTTGACACCCCTCCAGCCCTTGGGGTCTCCTCAGGGAAGGTCTGAGTCTTTGCCCAACACAGTATGGCCTAAGGGGTGATCTGATCCCTTTTCCACCCTCAAGGACTGCTCTAGAAATCATCATGTTCATTCCCCGAGCCCTGCTGCCACCCAAGGGACTGTTCAGAGAGAGCTTGATTGTCCCACCCTTGCCCAGCCTCAATGACAGCTTCAGCATCATCCCATCATCTTGATGCCGGTCACACACATCCACAGCCCTTCACCAGCCATCCAGTCCCTAGGACTCTTTGGTAGCAGCCTGAGCTGCTCCCAGCCGCCCAAGAGGAGCCTCAAAGCCTAGGAAGGGGTGGCTCAGAGAGCCCTTACCTACAGGACACAGTCCTGTAGGATCTGAACAGGGTGGGCAGACCTGGGTGCTGGTACCGAGGTCCATCAACAGTCCCAGACTGTTGAAGGCAGTGTGATGACTTGAGTGTAGTTTTATCCTGGAACTCCTGTCAGGTGGAGTAGCAAGAGACAGAGCTGAAGACAAAGGCCAGCCAGGAGACAGAACAGAGACTGGAGACAAGTACACTCCCAAAAACATAGCTTAAAGCAAGGCTGAAGGCTCAGGCCCGAGCTTAAACAGACATCCCAGGATATCAGCACAGTCCCCTTTTCTTGGGGACCATGTCTGGTTACCCCTAGTCTGATGATTTGGATCAGACACAACTTTTAACTTTTCCTCAGGATGTTAAAAGCCCATTGACAGAAGCATGATGTGAAAACCAGGAGTTAAGCACTGCCTGCCTCAGAGCTAGCTGGAGTCTGCACAGATCCTGCAGCAGGGGGGGCAGGCAAAGGCTGGGAAGCAGAGTACCTTGTAGAGCTTTCCAAGCAGCTCGTGAAGTGCAGCCCTAAATGGCAGTAGTTATCAAGGAGAGTACCTGCACACTTCGGGAAGACATCACACTTGGATGTGATGAAGTGATACCCCTTAGTGAAATTTCTTACAAGATTAGCACAGGAATCACAACTGTTTTGATACTGTGGAGCAATGTCTCTGTGGGAATTGTGTTTTTCCTGTGATTTCATGGACTAAAGGGTTCTGCAAGACTGCATCAAAGTGGCAGGGATCCAGACAACTGGAGAGAGTTCTTTCAGGAGGAAAAGGATGAGAATCTGAAATTCACAGAAAGAATGCAAAAAGAACCAAAAAAAGTATTCCGGTGTAGCCTGGAGGTAAATATAACCATAAAGAAATACTGAAACAGACTTGTGGGCAGGGGAGGACACAGACTGTGCCAATGTAAAGATCTTTCTTCCTCCTCTAGAGCCTTGGGTCAAGGGTGTTACAGAACCAGGTAAACACGATGGCCCCACAGGTCTGAGCAAATGTGAACTCACAGTGTTATTGACCACATTGTATACAAATTAGCTTCAGCTTGGGGTCTTGCTGAACAACTCCAGGAGGTGTCACACTTGTAGGACCAAGAAGGAGTTAGCACAATCAAGCGATTGCTAGGATTGCTGCTCAGTATTAAAGAACTCCAGTACAGGGACAAAAGTTTTGCTGAGCCTCTTCTCTGTGCTGTTGTTCACATGGAGAGACAATGGGTTTGCCTAATAGACTGAAATTTACTGCCTGCTTGTAATGTGAATAGTTTTAAACAGCTTTGGATCCTTTCTAAAGCATTACGAGTAACCCCACAGATTAAAAACAAATTTGTAATTCATTTGATTGAAAAAAAAAAAAAACACATGTTGTCAGGACTAACAAAGATTTGCGCAATGGCTGTCTGGGCTGTCAAGCCCTAACAGAGTCCTGGTGAATTCCTGCCGTAGTATTTATTGCCTGAAGGTTCACTGCTCAGTAAACAGAATGGTACATTTAAATTTAAGATTGCTTTTAGAATTTGCTACTCCTGGGCATGGACAGGCTAAAGGAGATGATGGAATTCCTTAAGAGATGCAATAAATTCAACAGGGCTAAATCATTTGCTTGGATTTCAGCCATGGCATGAAAGCTTGGAGCAGAGAGGGAAGTTGATTTGATCAAAAGGAAAAGAAGCTTTCTTCTTGAGTACATTGTGCAACCATACCCCTGAGTACAGAGATGGAAATGAAACACAGAGGGAGGAAAAGGAAACATGCATGAGAGAAAGTATTTACTCAGTTCTGTTCCTGATAGTGGCATCCAGAACTGGCAATAGAATATCTTCTGTATATGGCATGACATATGACACATGCGTGATAATCCTCATGTCAACCATGAGGATATTCCTGGCAGGTCCTCACTTGCCCTTGAAGGCTGTTTAAGCCCCCTAAGTCTTTACAACTTCACTGGTATGAATTTCTCAATGCCCATGGTTTCATATTCCTCCTTGGATTCTGTGATGACAAGAGGGGACAATGCATTCACCATACAGTGCTAGGAAGCACTGGATTTTGGTAGTTCAAAGGGTGGTGGAATTAACAAAGACTAACGTTTGAGGTATTGATTTCAGGAACCCCTGAGCACAAATAAGATGTTAAACACCAAGGGAAGAGCACTACCACCACTGCTTGCTCTCTCTCTCTCTTTCTCTGCTTTTTTTTCTGAGAAAAAGAGAGAGTTGTTATCCATTCAATCCATGACCCAGATTGGTGACTGGGGAAGGCTGGGCTGGGCTCCAGGGCCCTAATTGTCCTGGTCAGCCTCACTGCACCCATACCATCAGGCCATTGACCCCATTTCAGCTCAGGTCTGGCTCATTAGGCCTGCTCTGTGCTGTCTGTTCCTGAATTATTATTCAGATTTTCTGGGCTGACCCCAGACCCAACTCATGACCTTGTCTCTTCCTGATGGTGGCTGGACTGTCAGTGGAACCTTTGCTGTCACCACCCCACTTGGCTGCTGTGACACTGCCTCACCTGAGTTGTGTACACCCTTGGCTCCTGCCTTACATGATCCCTGAAAACTCACTCCAATTTTTCATGCCTCCCTTCCTGAAGCCTCATCACCCAATCCCCATCCATTGCCAACACATTGCCCCTCCAGCTGTCATAGTGCAAGGTCAATCAGAGTACCAAGTGAGGTAAGTTTGGGGCAAACTGTAAACCCGTTTGGGAGAGGCTTCAATACCTCACTAGCTGGCCATGTTACAGGTCTGAGAAGCTCTCCCAGGAACCAGCCAGGGAGACTGGCCAAAATGAGAAATTTTCACATCAAGTACCCCTCAAAACCCAGGTTGTTATGAGGTGCAAGGTCACACCATGATGGGAGAGATGGCTTTGCTGGGCCTTGAGTGCACCCAGAAGCCCCAATTGTCCCGACCAGACTCACTTGGGACCTCATACCACAGCCTCTTCCCATGCTCAGGTGCCCCATTCCAGCTTGTTGGACTGTTGATGAGACCTGTTGCTATCACAGGTGTTGCTCTGTTCACCCTACCCAGGTGTGTTGGGACTGTGCCGTAACAGTGAGGGCACTGACCTATCTATGCTATGGTCACCCTCAGCTCACCTTCCCACATGAAGCAGCCTTGTGATTGCTCCTCTCTGACAGGCCATGGGAATTGTAGGAGAAAGGAAAGTCCTGCAAGGGATGTCTGGAAAAAGGGAGATGGGAGAGGTCTGGGAAAGGTAGCATTCTGCCACCACTAATTCTCATGTTTCTGATAGCTGCTCTCAGCTGTGTCAGAGGAGATCACAATAAATATGCTGTTTCTCCAGCACTTCAGCAGGAGCAGCAATAGTTCCCACTCTTTGGAGCTAGATACGTTCTCTTCCCATTCAGCTCATTCCTGCTAGAAGCTATCTACTTTGGAAAGATCTGTGTGGTGGAGCAGCCTCTGCTAAGGTGGAAGGAACACATGAAGGCAGCATCTTTTTTATTCCCTGGGGAAGTGTCCAAATTCTGGTCACTACTGCCTCGTGAGCTGACCGGTTACCTCCTTTCCTCCTGCCACACCTATGGAATGGCCTTATTTCTCCTCTCTCTCTTTTTTTTAGTGTAATTATCTTAACAAGCCCACATGGAGCCAGATACCATTCCCACAGCTGCACATTGAAAAGTGGGCACCAGTGAGACTTTCTCATCCAGACTCAGCAGTAGGGAAGAAGAGGTGATGAAGGCAAAGCCTCACTGGTAGTGATCCATCAGGTCAGAGTTTGATTTAGAAGAGTGTGCACAAACAGCAGAGATATCCATAGTTACACAACTAAAGGATAAATAATGTAAATACAGATAGAGATAGAGCTTGTCCTGTTATCCTTGAGGATATATAATATCAACCAAAGCCAGAGGAAAAGAGCAGCAGAACAGTCTCTATTCAGCAGGGAGCACATGCAGCTGCTTAAAAGACCTTCTGAGTGTGGCCAGGTTATTCACGTGAGCAGAGTTAAGTGCGTACTTAGGCTCTCTCCTAAACAGAGGCCCAAAGGCAGGCAGGATTTGACCCAGATCACATAGTGATTTAGTGAGGCTATAGGAAATAATCTCTGGATGCACTGTCCCTTTCTCCAGCCAGTGAATCATGGTGCCTCTCTAGGCAATCTGACTGGCATAATCCTGGGGAGGAAAGTAGGAAAATAAAAAAGGATTTCCATTTTATCAAGATAAAGCTGTAGCCATAGCTGATAACAGGTTACTTGAAAGAATGCTGGTCATGTACACTTAGTGATTGTTGCTTAATTTGTTTAAGCTGAAAAAGCCTATTTCTACAGTGGAATACAAATTAGGGTAATTATGTTGTGATGGAGTACTGCATGTATAAGATGAAAGCCTTTCTTTACAAAAGCCTCTTCATCACTTGAGTAGAGGAAAATAGAATCCTGCTTAAACAACATGTTGTTTTCTGTATGTCCATTTGAAGAAAAGACCTTCGAATCTTTCTTTTTTTCCCCTGTAATATTGCATGGTTTCATTTTCTAAAAGTGCTTTTACTTTTGACAACCTCACAATTAAACCCTCCAACATACATTCTAATATGTAAATGGAAAAAGGCCAAGGTAAACATAGTAATGTATAATTGTTTCACAGTCTCCATAGACTACTCCTAGCTGGGCATTCAGGTTATATATATTTTTCACATTCTCCTCACTGTCACAGTTGCTCATAAGCTATCTTCTCTCTTAGTACTCTGTAAATCACAGTGTCATAAAAGCACAAAACACAGTGATGTTTGTAGTTGGTTAAAATAAAGTACTGTGGTTTTTTAGATATGTTTTATGAGACACTAATATCATCCTAGCCCCTTTGTATTTGCTAGCACTACTAGGTTCTCTCAAGATTTGAAATAGGTACAGTCAGATCATCTGATCATAAATTACTCAAATACAGATTGAAAGCAATTTATTGCATATATCTATGTATCCATGATAATTATTTTTATTTCAACCTGTAAAAATCTTTATTTCTACTTTCTATGTAAACTGCAGTTACTGTTTCACACAGGATATCTTCTTAAGTATCAGTATGAAACGCTTATTGCAAGGGCTTACACTTAATGTAAATACACAATTATCCAAATGATCTTACCTAGGCCATCCTTATTCACTTGAGCAAATCTTGTAATTAGTTCCAGTGAATTGCTCTCTGACTAAGACCTACTTGCAAAACGATGAGTTTGCTGGATTGCGCCCTTAGTTAACATGACAGGTGAGAAAATCAATTTCCTGGTTTGGGAAAAGTAGAAAGTGTTAAAGTGAATACTCAGAGAATCATTATTCATTCTCTTCAAATTGGAATTCAAAACCAGTATTTGAAGTTTGGGGAAGTTGTCTTAATTAGGATTATTTTAAATTATGTCAATTTAAAGACAGGCAATTTAATTACCAGGAAAACAGATCAAAGCAAATGCTTGACATGAACATTTTAAAATGACTTATCAAAGATGATAGAATTCAATAAAATAAAGAGGAAAATAAAGTAAATACGCAGATTGTCCAGGTACTCCCCTCTGAGGGAGCTAAGAAGACTCCTTCCCTGGCTTCATGAACTTGACTGGAAAACCAGTCATCCGTGTAAGAAACAGATATATCAGACCTCATATATGCACATGTACAGAGGAAGACAGAGGATTAATTCTATCTCCAAAGAAAAACATTATTTTCTAGGCTACTTCTGCAAAAGTAAAACTAGTAGCATGCATTACATTGACACATTTGCAAGTAAGGTGTCTTAATCACAGCGTTTACAGCTATGATTGACTGCGGTACAAGAAGGCACCTAAAAATAGCAGATGTAATTGGACTTGCAACAGCACAGAGCCACACTGAATCACAGGAGTCCCAGCAGGGAGGCAGATTGTGCCTAGTCCTGCCTACCTCAGGAAGGTACGAACATCCCAACAGAGGCATGAGGAAGGGAGCAGTCCTCATACCTCTGTGTACAGGTGCAGGGGGAGCTGAAATCGCTCGGTATTTTCTATGGGGACCTATCGCTGTTTACTTACTTGCGTTTTGTTCTCATGGGTTCATGATGTCCAGTAACCTAAGTTAAAACATATTCCTAGAGTCACTAAAATTACACAGTGCAGTAAGTATGAGAAGCAAAAGTTACTTACTAGGCACCTATAAGACCCCAAGTCTCAAACTTCGAGCTCACTAAGGGAGTTTTACTTAAAAAACACACAAGGCTCCAACAATATCCACCCTCTGGATCATTAGATGATCCTTCAGTTCCTTTAACACCTTAAGAGAGACTGCATAGTAGAAGAGTTGCACCCGTTTTCTCAGAAGGTACTTTTACTGGTAAACTTTAGAACAAATAAGAGTACTTGGCAACAGTTTAAAGGGTAACATACAATCAAAACAAAGCATTCCACAAAACATCGACTTAGCACATGCTAACCCATACAACGTAGCAAAATCCAGCCCACTGAGTCCCAAGTTACCCAAAATATTAGGAAAGGACATTCAGAGGAGAAGCAGTAAAGAAAGAAAAAGAGAAAATTATATAGCTACCCCCAAAGTCCTATGAGAGTCCAGCTTCCAGACGATAGCTCTCAAACGACATAGACAGCAGAAGTTGCTGGTTTTATTGCTCTGGCCCCCTGTGGCCGCCCCTCCCAGGCGGGACTTCGGCCCACTGGCCACTCTGCGCTCCGGGCGGGGTGGGGGGCGGAGCTCCCCCTGTGCCTGCCAATCCTGGGCTGGGCCGGGGGCTCCAGGGTGTGGTGTCGTCAGCGCTCCCGGGATGCCTTTGACTGACGGCGGCCCCAGGGTTGCAGCAGAAGTTTTGTGGGGGCTGCCATGTGTCCCTTACTTCGGTGAGATTCAACCTGTCTCTTCCCCCACGCACACACACTTGAGTTGGTCCGATCCAATAATAAGTATAAAAATCCAGTGCCTCTCAATATCTATCCTTTTTGTCAGAAAATGTCTTTAGTCTATTACAACTCTGATTGCTTTTGATATATTCACTAAATAGAAGGCCAAAAAAAAAGGCATAATATGACTGAAAGACAATCAAAACAATTAGTCACTCTTAAACCCTTAGGGAAATTTTGCTGGGTCTTTGTGACTCTGTGCAGAAGTGACTCTTCAGGCACAGCATTTTTTTTTGCCTTTGTTTTTCCTTTTCCTAAATGAAGAGATTGTCAGTATATGCTATGAAAGAAAATATTTTGATTATGTTATTTGGTGAATATTTGCCCTGAGCTTATCTTGTCTCCTTCTCATTTGCAGTCTCTTTTCAGTAGTCCAAGATAAAGAGCAGAGTTTCTCCATTTCAGTTCTCCAAAGTGATACTTGCAGTCACACAACTCATCAGGATGCACCATCACCTCCTTAGCATAGAAGTATCACACCTCTACACCAGTAGAGCACATTTTGAGGAATAGTATTCAAATATTTTGTTATGATGATGCCCTTATGTTCAGCTCTGACAAAATAGAGACCCTGGGTTTTTATCTCTGTGATCTAAACAGGTCAGCTGACAGTATTGACCTAACAAAGCTCTGGGTGATTATTACCATAACACACTGTTATATTTTTATAAGATTATTCTGTCCTCTGAGCCTTCCACTGACATCCCATGGAAGTTGCCCCTGTGTATCTGACAGCTGAATTGGTCCTTGGTGAATTTTTAGCACACTTAGCTGTGCATGCAACTTTGGTTAACAATAACATGTTGCTATGGGAGCTCTGTGTGTGCAACTCCCTGCTTACTGTGCTGAAAATTACTCTGGAAGGCAAATGTAAGTATGTCTCGTATTAGCCTAATTATTAAGTAGAATTAGAATCTGGTGTTCTATGAATATCAACCAGACAAGGAGCTTAGTGTGAAGAAGGATGCTTGCCAGCAGTGGCTGAGGTGCTTCTTCTGCATTCCTTTAAACAGAAATCACATCCATAGCCAGGAGACTAATTATTTTGGAACCTAAGGGAAATGCAGCCTATATAAGAGAGAGAGTGATCTGCAGTTAAGGATCAGTGAGCCAACTAATGGCTGGTTAGTCAGGAGGGTACAACTCCAGAATGTTAATAAAACGTGTCTGAAGTCCAACACCTCAGGGAAGAGGCTGAATGCTGTGGAAGATATATGTAGACAGAGGCTCTGTTGTTTTCTACTGCTGAACCATTTCTTTAAAACAGGTTTTAAAACTGTTTTGAGACTTGTTTATGAATTTCAAAATGCCAGTAGGATAATAAAGGAAAACGCACCGTGGCCAAAGCAAAAGCAGTTGCTAAAAGCAAAATATTACGATTTTGGAAGTACATAAAAAATGTTCAGTGCTTGCTGAGCAGGTGTACAGTGCAGTACTCTTATACAGTAGAGGTTTAACTGGTTTTGATCTTGCCGTTTCTAATATAGATCATGACTTATTAACCAAAACAGCATGTAACATTTTAAAATGTAATATAAATGCTAGCTGTTTAATCCTTACAAGAAACAGCTCAGGTCAATACCATAATTTTATTTTTTGGACAGAGGGAATAAAGTAGAAATCACTTAAAGGTTTTGACAAGAAAGCCTGTAGGAAATACCAGGTGGCTACTTGTTGTGTATTACATGAAATAGTTATATTGTTTTGCTTGCTATAGTGCATGCAGCTGTAATAAGTACTGCAGAATAATACACAGCTTCTTAATGTGCATTTGGAAGACACAGATCCGTGTCATGGTGGCCCAGCCACAACAGCCTCCACAACTCCATCCCTTCATGCCGCAGCAGGAGGCTCTGGCTCAAATCCCTCTGTACATTTCCCCCTGAGAGATTTCTGTCCAGCATAGAGCCCTTTTATAGTTGTGGGAAGAGGCAGGTATGTGTTTTGCAACTCTTTTACATCTCAAACCACAGTACCAGTTGCTTTGCTTAAATGAATTTGCTATTGGCAGAATTATATCAGTTTCCTGAACAACAGGGACAGGCATTTTCTGTCTGACAAAGGTGCTAGTGAGACTGTGATATTGTCCCCAAGGCATCCTGTAGTGTCACTTTTTTTGAAGCAGATCTCAAGGGAAATGAAACTTTTTACACTAGACTTGGGAGATTACTACAGTCATGCTTAATGTTGTGGTGTCAACAGCAGCCTTCTGCAAATAATGCCACCACACAAGTAGTCAGTCTCTTGTAGTCTTATCTCTTTCCACAGGAATTTATAATGAATAGTTTAGACTGTTTGGTTACTCCACCTCCTCCTCTACTTATGCTACTAGTGTTTGTGGTCATTGTAGTTTCACTTTCAAAAAATTATTTTAAAGGGAACAAAAAGTTTTTATACCAATTACACTGAAACAAGAACTCAACTATTATCAAGAGAGTTATTCCAATTTACAACACTCTAATTAAATTTGCTCTTGAATTGCCTAAAGCGTCCACAGGAAAGATGTGTCAGCAGATATTTTTGTAGTTTTCAGCTTCTGAAAACTGAGATATTTTAGTGTATTAGTCTTTTTGCTGTCAACATATAATATTTAGATGAAATATATTTTAGAAGTTAGGGACACTTTAGAATAAATGAGTGTGTATATATATAACAAGGGAGTAGAACTCACAAGTAGTCCTGAGCCACTGAAGGAATTCTGCTCTATTGAGTAACATTAAGCATCCAGTTTGGAAGACTGAACAGTAATAACTTCTTACTTAGGAAGGAAGGGAAGTAGTCAGACCACGGTCTTCACATTCATATGGTGCACCACTGAATCAGATGATAAATTTGCACCTAAAAGGAACAGGACATTACTAGTCTCTAATGAGGACTCCTTGTTAATATCTGTGCCACTGAATGGTATCTTTGTTACTTTTTGGATATGCATTACTTAGATTGTTGGCATTTTTTAATACCAGCCATTTTATCACACCCCTATAGGTATTTGAATTAAAAATGTCCGGAATATCCCACACAACCAGTAGTAGACACAGATACTAAATACTATATAGCAGACTTAAGCAAAAGTTGATCCTTATTTCCACATTCTTCTGCCTTCAATAACCTCTGGCATCTTTTTCATATTTGTAATTCCCCATTGATAGAGATGGACATAAATTCAAAACAATGCTTTGGCATACTTCCCAAAAAATGAGTTCATACCATGAGAAATGGATTCTTAACAGAAAATGCATGTTTGTAATTGGGCTTGGCCTGTTTTCATTTCCACATCATTTATAATTTTGTAACAATGAAGTTTGCAGGAAAAACTCATTGAGTGTTTACAGTGAGACCTTTCCAAAATGTAGTCAGTGTATCTGGTATTTGAAAACACATCCACAGTTCGTGAAGCCCCAGAGTGAAAAGAAATCTGGACTGAGTTTTTAAAACTAGAAAGTGGGCATCTGCGCACAGAATTGGATGCTGGGTTGCACAGCTGCAGTGGACTGTCCCTTGATTGGGAACCGGAGCAACCAGGCAAAAACTGGAGTTTGCCTGCTGCTGTGCTGGTGAGGAAATATTTGCCTACATTATTTCAGCTATGCCATGGTATATTTGTTACTTTATGATGATGTAAGAGATCCTGCTTTCCTAATCATGGGGGATCTGGCTATCTTCTGGGCTGTGCTAGCAAGTACTTGAGTGGAGAAGACGACAGCATGGCACATTTCTCTTCAAGTAGTAAACAGAAAAAGTGTCTTTACCAAAATGCTTCAAATTTCTGAGCAGACTAATGCTTCTGGCTTGACTTGTGACTTCTGTGTCAGGTCCCTAAGGGTACCTGCAAGCCTTACTGTCCCCAGCGGTCTTCCCAGTGACCTCCATGCACACCAGCTCCACGCAGGGCACTGGACTCTGTTTTGGCTTAGCCATACCCCACCTCAGCCAAATCTCTGCAGTCTCTGGCTAAGGCTGGGCCCAACACTTTCAAGAGTTTGTTGCCTGGGCTCACTGCTTCACAAAAATGTCGAGGGCTCTTGGCACTCCTGGGATGGCACCCATCAGGGGCATGCATGGCCAGCCCTGGGGTCCATGCAGCACCCCACTCCACAGCCCTCTCATGGGCAGCCCTGCTCCTGCTGCACCCCACAGAACATCTGGTTTTGTCAGCAATCCTGAATGAAGAGTGGGAGGTCTTACCTGAACATAACAAACCCAAAACAACAATGATTTTCCATGAGACTGTACCTTCTGGTCAGGAGTTTGGGGGGGGAAAGTAAAATTTGCCCTTTTCATTATTGTGATTGTGTTCACAGGCATGCCTATTCAGACAGTTTCTGTGTGTCCAAACAGTTTTTCTACCAAATGGAACTGGAGTTTCTTTTGATGTCTGTTTTCTTTTGCACCTTTTTTCACCCTGTTCTTGAAACTTCATCTACTGGTGTGATATACACATTTCATTATCTCTGAAACCATGGTACTCATAACCAGGAAACCAAACCCTCACAGGGGGCAAAGATTGCATCCCTCATAGCTGCTGTTCCTAAATCCTAAATTTTACATGGGTTCTGATGGCTTGAGGGCTTCTATCTGAGAAACTGACAGATTGACATATTTTAAAGAATATTGAGTTCACACTCTTCTCTAAACCTGGATGTTTTGTTTCCTAACTGTTCTTATTTGCTTTACTTAAGGAATAGTATTGTGTCTTCAGTTTTTATTAAACATTGTTTGTAGTCCACAGTTCTAGCCTGCAGTGGACAGGAATATATTTTCAAAGACCCGATGTAATTAATAAGTTATTACAGCTGATGTAGCAGAGCTATAGCTCATGTTAATCGCCATCTTTTGTTCCATACAACCTCCTGGCCTATTCC
>NW_020897694.1:26629188-26675917 GCF_003984885.1 Neopelma chrysocephalum | reverse complement strand
GGGGGGGCCGCGGAGAGGCGCTCCCGCCGCCCCCGCGCTCCCTTCCCTCGCTGCTTCCACGCGGGCCGGTCGGTGGGATTCTTCCTCCTCCCCTTTTCTCTCCTTCAATTAAACCAAAAATAACCCAAAATGATTGAAATCGCTGCTCGGAGACGAAACATGTTAAGCGAGGAGACGGGAGGAGTAAGGCACTGTGGCTCCATACGTGAGGCCATGGAGGTAGTGAGAAATGAAACTAAAAAACAACTGTTTTCTATTTACAGTTTTAAAGAAACAGAACAGCCTTCCCCGCAGTGTTTGTCTAAGTGCAGCAGCATTGCTGCTGTGTAGGTCATGAAAAGGTTGGTGCATAGTTTAAAACTTCCCATTCTGTTAATTTCTTAAAGAACAGTCGTTCATAGTCTGAGCACAAAAGCTCATGATTTAATGAGGAACAGAAACAAAATCTCTGATTGTTGGTGTTTCAAACTTCATTGGAGTCCTCTGGCAACCACAAGTTGATCCTCTGCAGCTTCAATACCCTTTAGCCCTCCATATAAGAGTACATGCTGAATAGAGGACAATGCCTGGTTGTTATGTTTATTTACCCTTACTACAAGCTGGGTTAACCTCTTCAAAACAGCTTTACTAAGCCCGTTAACCACACAGCCCACATGATCTGTAGCCGTATCCCTAATGTGATGTAAATCTGACTCGAGACCATATGCACGAGTTCTGCTGCATTGTGTCTCGGAAAACTACAAGTTTATTGCCGTCCAACCTTTCCCGGGCTGGATACTTCCAGGAGGAAACTCTCTGAATAGACACCACTTTAAAAAAGAGAAAAAAGTCAAGAGTCCTGCATTGTTGGAGCAATATTTTTAATGGCTGTTGCACATTTACAGAAGAGCGGTGTGTGGGGGATGCAAAGCTCACGCAAGGTAAAGATTTTCATTGCAATTATTTCAACTGGTGCGTAATCATTTGAGGTTTTGCCCTTTCTGCCAGGAGTTCTGCATCAGAGTGGGAAGAAGCACAGATAGAAATAGAAGCGATTTGAATCAGTTTTTGTCTGCTCTTTCAACAGAGCTCAGAGTTTGTTTCGCCTTTCTCCTTCAGTGAAGTCATAATCCTACATTTGTAGTAATTATCGTGATGTCACACAGTTGGTGATGTAACCATCACAGGCTATGAGTAGAACATGGGCCATGCAGGAGTGAGCAGTGGTTTGAGTCAGGAATAATTTTAGTAATTAGCTATTCTGGCAAGCAAACTATGACAGATCTGCAAAATGGAAATGAATTTCTGCTTAAGCTTGACATCTTTAATTTCCCCCCCCACCCTCCAAGTATTATAGTCATCTTTAAAAACAGCTACTGGGGCCCCATGGCGAGAGCTTCATTTACCAGCTCATTTTTTCTTGATGGCTGTGGCAAGCGTAACAATGTTCTGTGCCTGCTTCAGTAATGGCATGTCGATCATGCTCCCGTGGAAAGTAAACGCTCCCTGGAAAAGAGAGAATATAAACTTCCTGAGAGACCTCTGGAAATTGTAGTTGGCTTGTCTTGTTCTTTAAAGACACATTTGTTTGCCAAGAAACAGCAGCTCCCACAGTAATCCTGAACAAGTTTTAGGAGACAAACTAACCGAGACAGGGCAAGTGCATTTAAAGAAATGCAGAGGGCAAGAAGTGCTCCAAAGAGGAGGTAAAAAGAGAGAGAAAAGAGAAGCCCAGGGTGCAGCCAGCCTGTTTCAGCCTGTCTAGCTGGCAGACATTGAGGGCCAAGAGCAGCAAGGCTGTGCATGCCAGCTGGGGAGAGGGGCTGGCAGACACAGCACCTGGGGGCAGCTCTGCTCCCCACCTCCAGCATTGATCCAGGGCTGTGCCACAGAGTCAGCACGAAACTGCCTACAGACAGAAGGAAAAGCCAGAAAAGTTATCTTTGTCAGGAAACAGCAATGGGTGTTTGTGGGGTGGAGGGAAGTTTTCTTTACTTGGGGGTTTCCTAGGCTGTGCTGCTGTTTCACCTCTCCATTAGGTCTCTGGTGCTAAAGATAGGCTGGGTCTGTGCTGAGAGCCAGGGACTGGGATGAAAGCTGAAAAAAACAAGTGGATGGCACAATAATATTGCCAAAATCTGTTCTAGAGCCAAGGTAAAGCCCACCTGAGCACCACATATAGGGAATTTCCCCAAATGGATGCAGACTACTCTGTGTCTCAGCACTGGTGATCTGAGAGCCAGGACAGGTTTCAAAAGTCACTTTGTATTCCTAAGAATTTTTTGTTGGTACCATGGTGACAGGTTTAAAACAATTAGCTGTGAATCATAGTTAAAATTTAAACAGAAGACACATGTTTTAAATAGGGCCAAACCTGACTTATTTCTTTGGATGCTTTAATCTACACGTGTTGCTGAGGTAGGATTTGGAAGACAAAACACTGCATTAAAATGTGCTAAAGTTCAGTAGACAAAAAACCCCAACTTATTTGCAATTCTAACAGTGCTTTGGCACATTTAAATAAACACCCAAAAAACAACAAACCCCCAAAATCCAAATACAAATATGCAGTCCCCTCCCTGAAGAATTCAGAACTGAGGGCCTGGCCCCAGCATTGTATAGGGCGTCTCTGTGAAGCACTGTGCACACTTTTAATGCCCTGCTCCAATCAATACGGGATCACAGGCTGGTCCTAGATTTGACAGTGAGCGAGGCTGACCAAGAACAGGGTAAGAATGATAGCAGCATGTGTGTCTGTGAACGCGTAGTGAGAGAAATGCAGAAGAGAACAAGCCATTTATTGACTTGATAATCATTAAATAGAGGACTCCAGCAAGTAAGGTGAAAATATAACCCTTTCACAAAAATGTGTAGGAAATGTGTTGCTCCAGTGGCATATCTAGTTTGACTGAAGTATTAATTAAATACTAAATCACATTCTGGAATATTTAAGACAAAAATTCACCTTAAACAGTAATCTAATACAAATCAATATTGTTGTGTGTAAGAACAGACTGTATTAAAGCCATTGAAAACCTAATAGTAAAAACTACTTTATTCAAAGTAGATTTTCCTACTATAGCATGCAATATTTTAGGTAGGTTTGGAGAATAACTGGAATGACAGAAATACTCAAAGGTTGATGCTTCAAATTGAATTTTTTTGTTTACAGAGCAAACAACTAATCTCTCCTTACCCCAACAACACCAACATTAATATTATTATTTCTATTAATAAGACATTAGTAAATTAATAATTTATTTTAGCTACATATCAGTCATTTTCACTTTTAAAACTTTACAGAAAATGCAGCCTCAAACTATTCAATTTATTAGCTATTGTGAAAATAAATTAGGAACTAAGTAAACATTTTATGACATAGGATTTATTCAGGATAATCAGGTCTACACAGTGATCTCAAACTGCAAGATACATTTTTTTAACTGTAAGAAGAACGTATTTTAATTGTACCTTTTTTCTATAGCCATTCAGTAATGCCTATTCAGTAACAGCCAGTTCAGTAGCAAAGTAAAGAGTAAAGCTAATTCAGTAACAGCTATTGCTTACAGGAGAAATTTGCATGCAGATGACAGTGATAGGTAGAAATATGTTGAGGTCTGTCATTAGCCTTCTCAGTTTTGTGAAAGGAGCTCAGTTATCCTAAGTACCAGCAATAGTTTTCAGAAAGAGATGGGTACCTAGCAATATCAGTTCTGATCTCTGGTAGTCCAAATCATGATTAGGAGGGTCTTATCCCTTCCACTGACTGGATACAGGATGATCTGAAGTCAGATACCTCTGCAAGGTGCCTAAGTTGTAGCACAATGAATCTGGGTCAGGATGTCTTTTTTACAAAGCAAGAGTTAATTAAACAGCATGCTTGTTCTCTCTTCATTAAAATAACATGTTTAGAAAGGAAACCAGGATAACTGTGTATGTGGACACATGAACACTGAACCACTTGAGAACTGCTGTATGTTCCCTGCTTGTCAGTGTGCAGCTGTACTTCGGGTTGCTAGGATTTGAATTCTTGAAGGAAAAAATGCCCCCCTCTTTTTTTTTTTTCTTTTCTAACAGTAAAGGGTAACATGAAGTTGGCTTCTCTGCCTGTTCACTCTGAGGCTTATTTTCTCCCTGCTAATTTGCAGTGTTGAGCTAAAGTCCAGAAAAAGAAACCGATTTTAATGCTATTGAATATACTCTATTCACTGACTCTCTTTCCACCCACAGGTTTCAACAGATAGGAAATACCAGTAATTACAGCTTTGTCCCCATGCTCTCTTTTCCAATTCTTGTAGATGAAATTTGCCTTTAGCATTCTTTTGATTTTCTCTCGCATGAATATAAAGAAAACAAGACTTCCTATAAACACCATTTGCTTTGATAGCATTAATCTGGGGATTAATTTAGTCATAGATCTAAATTGTCTTTTTGGCTAATTTTCTTAACAATCTCACACTTCCAGCCTGTACTTAGATTTCCAGTAGTTCAACTATGGGACCAAGGGTCTGTTCGTAAGGAAGCTTGCAGCATGAATGGGAACAATGGCAGGTGGGTAGTGCAAGGCTGGAGTTTGCATCCATTGTGTTCGGTGGCTGTAGCCCTTGCTTGCCATGTCACCATATAAATCATTCAGTGGGAGCCTTTTCAGGAACCTGTAGAGGGACCCTCCAATCAGGCTAATCAAATGTGTCAGACCAGCCCTGGGAAGAGACAGTCCCTCCAGGTAAAAGCTGATGGAGAAGCTGAGAGAAGGAGTGGTTAGGAGGCAGCGTTGAAGACGGTGGGTGCAGCCTCTGGGTAATGGTGCATGGGTGCAAGTAACTCGAGTTGGAAGAGAAGTGAGGGAATGGAAGACAACTGCAGCACTCACCATACAGCATGTGAAAGTGCTGCCCTTATGAGAAGGGGTGGCTTTGTGGACCAAAGACTCTGCCCTATTTTAAGCAATGCAGTGTGTATTCTGTTGTACCTATCCAGTGCCATCCTTCATGCAGCCACACAGTGAATGTGCTGAAGGCAAAGCCCTGTGAGAAACAGGGTGACTTTTGGCACTCATCAGTCTGTAGTGTATGTGAGCTGTGAGGACGCTTTGGCTGGTCCACACTGTACAGCTGTGAAATCAGTACAACACAGCAGAAGGGTTTGTATTTGTACAGTCTCTCTGCTCCTTCAGCCTGATCACTCTATGCTTCTGTCAGGGCAGATTGTCAGGGAGGAATCAAGGAAGAAAGTGAATGGGCAGCATTTCCCATTTGGGTCATCGTGCAGACTAGCTAAGAGTCCTTCTAACTGACTGACGAGCAAGGAAAAACTCAAGGTATTTCCTTCTGGATAGCTCTGTAAGGGCAGAGGAAGAGAAAGGCAGCAGACTCATCTAGCTCCTCTTCTCTCTGTCTGCCTACTGCAGCTGCCCACAGAGCCCACCAAGTCATCCGCTCCTCACCTCCGTCTCTTGTATCAGACCACATTCTTCAGGCCGGATGATGCAGGACCAGTACCGTGAAATATGCCGCTCCCCCCAGGAACCATGTAGTATTATTCACAATGACTTTTAATGCTCTGTTAAAGCAGTAGTAGCATTTTTAAAAAGTAACAGCAATTTATGCAAGATGCAGGCCATGCTGAGTAAGGTCTTAACAGCTCTATTTTGAATTTCAGTATGCCCTAAAGCACTTTGAGAATGGAACAGAGAAGACTTGGCAAATACAGAAAACAGTTGTAAGGGAATTAAAATTATAGAAAGCTGCTGGTTTTTGTTTGTTTGTTTTTTTGTTGTTTGTTTTTAGTTTTTGTTTTTTTTCAGAAGGTAATGGCAAAAAATTATAGACTTGATAAAAATAGAATTGAGAATGGTCAGCCCCAACTGATAAAAAGATCCAGTCTACAGACAAGAGAAGTGATAAGGTGGAGTTGACAGAGAACAGTCATTTTCACAGGTCAGGAGATGAAGATACAGGCTCATGAAAAAGGGAGGCAAATCCAGCTGTGCAGTAAGAATAACTAATGCAAAAAATTTCCAGGTAGCTGTGGAGAGACTTAAGAGGTGCAGAACCAAGCTTTGTAACACATCAGTTTGGCAGACTTTAAGCTTGTATCCTATGAGCTTCCTTTTGGATAAATGCAGCCACTACCAAACCCAGCTCAGATCTGGCGAAGTTCAACATGTAATTGAGGGGTCATCTTTGACACCTTAGAAGACAACTCTGGTCATGGAACTTGGACATGTCTCTTGTCGTTATCTCTATGTCATCCTTAAAGATTTCCTTTACCTCTAAGAAATGACACTTATCAAGTCACAGAAAGAGTCTCAGTGTTTTTCTGTTATTTGCCTTGGTCAAAAGATGAACACATTAATGCAGTGTTTCCTGGAACATGAAGACCTCTTTTTGTGTGTGTGTGTGGCAGCATCCAGGAACATTTGCTTTGTGCAACTTTTGAGAGTAGTTAAGAGCTTGGTAAATCTATAAGACCATCTCATAAACAGAGCATAAGGTTTTTAGTGGCAAGAAGCTTTCTAGAAGTTAAATGGACAGGATTCAGAGTCCAAGATTTCTGTGTTGTCTGGGGATCAATATGATCTGATGGAACCAGGAGAGGGGAAGAAATGATACAGGTAATTTTATTGCTAGTGTTTATCATGGGTATAATGGAATTGTGTTATATATGGAATTGTGTTGATGTTGACTACAACAGGAGAGGTACAGGATCACAAGTGAGATACTCTTCATGTTTTTCCAGAAGATCAGGGAATGTAAAGTTTTATACTACTTCTTCTGTCCTGAAACCTTTTTATATAATAGACAGTGTTAGATGGGGTTTTACTTTCACCATCTTTTGTTTCCTTATAAACCACTGGCTTAAGGAGAGGAATAAGCAGGATAAAAACCATCATGATACAGAACATTTAAGGCACCTCATAGTTATGTGACACAATTATCTCTGAGCTGTGGATTAAAGTACTTGAGTTAATTAAAGTAAAATAATAATTGTTCTGGGACATGTGGGACAATGATCAGACGAGCTAGTCCCCATTGACTGACAAGACAGAAGAATTAGATGTACTCCTGCACCTGGGAATGCTTGTGGCTTTTTCCTCAGCATTTGCTCCATCTGTGGTTATCTGTACCTCTAACCACATCCATCCTGATGACTGCAATGAGCTCACTAAGGGGGTTACTGTAGACCTTCAGTACAACTGCTGTTGTTATTCATTACCTCAGTCATTGGCAAGCCTTTGCTAACAAACCTTTGGTGTCTTGTTGTACCAGATCCCATCACACATGTAGCCAACAACTTTAACTCCCATGTGACAGTGGCCAGGATTTTCTTGAAGATTACATGAGCTTACATTAAGACCGTGGCTTGTCTACAGCACAAATAAAAAAGAGCTATTGTCTTGCATCAGATGAAAGAATATAGCCAATAGCGCTATGTTAATTTGTTACATGTGTCAGTATATGGGCTGTCCTAGGCCACTGTGTAAAGACAGCCAACTTTTTCAAAAGAAGTTTACTTTGGGAATCTAGTCAGGCTATTTAGATGGCAGGCTTGGAGGTGCTAGGGGATCCTGTTGAGTAGGTAAGGCTTTGGCACAGAGGAGACTCTGGTTAGTCAGGCCAGTGGAAGAAAAGGAAAAGCAAGACAAGGAAATGTTCCAAGAAACTTCAACATGGACAAGAAAACACCTGCTGCTGAATTTTGAATTAAGTATAGGTCTAAGATATGGGTTATCTAATGCTCATGAAATTGCCAAAAACCCCCTCTGCCACTAGTTAGGAGACTATTGAGTGGAAGACAATCTCACAAGTGAAGGGAGGTCCTTTGACAGCACTCTGCTGTGACAGGGTTAGAAATAGTGCCTCACTGATAAAGATTTGGGTTTTTTTCCAATTACTTTGCTCAACAGTTTAGCTAGCAATACTTTCCTTTGCAGATCAAATCCCTGCAAACAGTGTGTGGCAGTCGGGTTATCTTCTTGTCCTACCTGGGTGCCTTTTGAGGGGATATGCAACTAGGACCTGGGGGGATTGGGCATATGGGGACCAACAAGCCAGTCACGCTTTTCTCCTCCACCTCTTTCATCATTAGGAGATGTCGTGAGTCAAACAGAGCTCCCACACTGCTCTGGTAGCATGGGCCAGAGCCTGTGTGTGAATACAGCCATTGTGTAAATAAGTAATTATGTAAGTCCCCTTCTAACCCCTGTGACCTGTGTCAGCACTTGTGGGCAGATGCCAGGCTAAATGGAAACGAGCAGGATGGGTGATGCCAGCTGGCCAGGGCAAACCTTGCATACCTCCTACTAGGAGAAACAGAGAACCAATATAGACAAGCACCCTGAAGTCCAAAGATGAATCTTTGATCCACAGTTATCTGAGAAACACTAATTCTTTCCAAGGTAATTCAGACACTTCTGACACCCACAGGTTTTATAAAATACAAGGAATACAAGGAATAAACCCACTAAAATGTGCTTGGTTCTGAGAACATTACCTCTAATCCTGCACTATATTAGCTGTTATAAGGAAATAAGAGTTTTGAGTTCTGCAAGAAGGGCAGATTTGCTCTTCCAAGGAGGGAAGAGAACAGGTGGATGGCAAAGGCTTCCCCTAAAAAGCATGGCATTCAGGAAGATAATTCCCCTGGGATTAATGAAAACACACATTGTTTAAGTGACTCCCTGCAGAGGAAATTTGGAAATCTTTGCTTTGGGGCTTTAAAAGAATGCTTGGGTTTGCTTACAGGTAATGAACAAAAGAGAAAAGAGTTCTGGTTGCAGCAAATGACATTGGGTCGGTGCCTGGGGGAGGAGTGATTATCCTGAGTACAAAGGAATGATTTCTCTCGAAACAGAAGGTTGAGACCATATTTTTGGGGAAGTCAAGAGTAGGAAATAAGCTAACAGCTGTGATGGTGCTGAATGCAGGTTTAATTAATTTTTTTCTTCTGCAAGTTTTAGCCAAAGAGCTGTCATAAAGAGCTGGGTCATGACTGCACCTTCTCATAATGAACTTCCAAAGGTTAGAGAGCTGCTAGGAGGTGTTCAAAGATATCTGGGTCAACTGAGCATGTTTTCCAGACTATAACAAGATAAAGTCTCTCCCTCCTCTCTGGTCAGGCCTGTCCTGCCTCCAGGGCAAACTGACAGACAACTATGGCCTTCTTTTATCATGTTTGCAGTAGGTAGGAAATGCCCAAATAACTAGTGTAGTCACATATGACAAACTGAAGACTTCACAGACGCAAGCTATATGGACAGAGTTTTTTAAGCTACATATTTCCATATCCTTCCCTTAGAACACTTTCACATTTGCTCCTTTTCTGTAGCAATATTATGGGTTGAAAGACACTTGTACATAAAATCTTTGAGGAAAATAAATGATCCATGAAAAGGTTTGTCAAAGATATATTTTTAGCAAGAGCAGATGCTCAGTGGGTCTCTGTGATCTGTTGAAGGATGGATAGGGAGGGAATTCTGCCAAGTATCAACAACAGTAAATTTCTGTAGCCATTTTATTGATATGAAGAAAACATTAAATATCACTACCTTTTGTTTCTTTTTGTCAGTGTAAACTTCCACTGGAGTAGAAGTAGTCAGTGAGTTCAGAGGATAAATCAGTTTGTAATGCCAGAAGCAGGCCTGTTTGTATGAGACAGACTTCTAGGAGTAGATGGAAGGACACAAAAGGTCGAGAAAGAAAGAGCAACAACCACATGAAATAGAGATTGATTTTTGCCTCAAATAACTCCGAAGCAGCAGTACAAGAACTCTGGCAGAAGAAGCCCTTTCTAAAGCTCAACAGGTAGGAAGGACTTTGTGATCCTTCAAGTCCACAGTGGGGCAGGAAAGATGAAGATCAAGGACCTACAAGGTCCTTCACTTCTTCTCCACCTGATATTATTTTCCCAGCCCATATATAAGGATCTTGTCCTGCTGTGTGAGCCAGACAAGCTGTTTTTCCCTCTTACAGTCCCCCAAGCTGCCTGAACGCTGGGGACAGCCCTTTCAGCTGGGATGGGCCTGGGAATCCTGCTTGGTCCAACACCAGAGACTCCTTCAGGCCCCCCAAGTCTCTCCCTCTCACTGAGCAAACAACCTATTTAAGATCCCTGAATGGAGGGCAGACATGAGGAGATTTTTATTGCTGTCTTTGCACTTTCTTTAGTTACCTTCTCATTGTGGTTGTTGCCTTCCTATGTGCTCCTCTTGAGTAGGAAAGAATAAAATTAAAGAAACTGAGGGAAGTTTTAGAAGTTGGAAATATTCTCCACTGGTTTTCATTCTCTGTCTTATAATATATTGTGAATGGAAGAATCCTAGAGAGTATGCTTGCTGTTGCCAGGCAAATCTTCATTTTATAGCACAAAAGCAGCTTCCTGGACAAACCCTATCCAATGATGCATTTTTTCCCCCTAGTGAGCATCATGGTTATTATATGGAAAAGTGAAAAGTAACTAATATTAGTTACTTTAGTAAAAGTAACTAATATTACTTACATCCTCAGATGCCCTTCATTAACTAATTTGGAATTAACTTGAGGTTTATGGTCATGGAAGCAATTTGTTAAACATAAACTAGAAAATTCAATCTGAAAGTAAATGACTGATTACAGGACACACAAAAGGCATTTGATACTGAGGGGAAAGGTAGCTGTAAAATACAACACAGTTGAGAAAAATAATAATAGCGAAGCTCGTTCTGCCAACAAGAATGGAATTGCCTGTATTTTTGTGTTCTCTGTTTTTTCTAATTTTAGGTTCTAATTTTCTGAATAGGATTGAACAGCCATATTTTACTGTGATTCTCTATTTCAGCTGAGAGAGCTGTTGCAGAGAGCCTCTCCAGGTCCCTGAAAAAGCTGGCTAGCACAGAGAGGAGTGAAAAGGCAGCGAGACTGCTGCTACTTAAATTAACTGAAACAATATTTTGGCTGTACAGGCTTCTGAATTCCCTCAGTAAGCCTTTAAAAGAGCCATCTGGTCAGAACATTACATCTCTAGTTAGATACTGCTTTGGAAACTGAAACGAGGCTCATGAGTTCTTGTTAATGCTTTTTAGAAAGAGATTTTGGAGGTAGGTAGTTGCCTCGGTGGGTTGCTTGGTGCAGAGCAGGTTTTGGCACAATGGTGGGCAGGTGTCTGCAGCAATGGGTGTCTTCCCGCTCCATGCCCATAACAAAGCATTGACTGACTGGGAATGTGCCGACACAGCATGGCCCTTCCAAAAGCAAGGGCACTCACCCTGCATATATCTCCTTGAGCCAACAAGGATAGAGAGGGCTTGTGCCTTGCTGAGAAAGAACTCAGAGAGATGCCATCCTGTGCCCTCTGCAGGGCCCATGTCCCCTGGGACAGGAGGAGCCTCCTCCTCCAGGAGCTACCTCCGGGTGGAAAGGCTATGGAGGTGCACAGCATCTGTCCTGCTCCAGGCTCATGGAGAAACTTCTCCCTGCGGGAAATATCAAAGTGCCACCCGAGTGTCTCTCCCTCCCCATTTTGGACACAGGTCTTTAATGAGTGGCGGAAAACAGATTAAGAGCCACCAAATGCCTGCTGGGGAGTGGGAGGGGGAGAAGTTGGCAAGAAAATGTTTTGTACGAGTTTCTGCCCTGCTTAGAAGCTTTTGCAGCCCTGTGTAGTAAAATCTGTCTCCTTCTCTCCCCACCTGGCATAACTCCCTCAGGACTGATTTCACCAGTGTAGGAACCAGTATAGCACAAGCAATTAGCCAATGCAGCCCCTTCTGCTCCATTGTAAAGGTTCAAAATTTGCCCCCAGATGGATCCTTCTAAGAGAAAAGCCTTCAACTGTGACACAAAACACATTTGTAAAGTATCTTTCATATACTGTATAGAGAAACTTTGAATACTAATATAAGCTCTCTTGACCCCTATTTATTCATCAGTTTTCACATTAAAATTTCACTTGGCCACTCTTTAAAAAGATAAACAACATAGCAGAGGCCCATGCTTAAATCCCACCAGCACTCTTCACGTTTTCATAGAGATGCATCTGAGCCTATATTAAGGCTGAAGCTCCAAAAAGGTGGCAATTTACCACAAATTCCTGAATCCTCTGCTCTGCAGTGGAAGAAATATACATCACCTAATTAACATAAACGACAGCAAATGCCCTGTGTTCTTGGAGGGAGGGCTAACAGCACTGTAGTTCAGCATGCACAGAGGCATGCTGCCATTGTCACCCTGGAATGGGATCCAGCTTAGGTGGTGGCACCTCGAAGCTCTGCAGTCTGTCCTGGGCTGCAGGAGAGTGGGGGCTGCTTCCTCACTCCCAACTCCTCATAAATCCCCGAGATATAACGCCCTATAAAGTTCAGTATAATCCCTGTGGGTCGATGAGGTCCCATACAGCTCCATGGCAGAGGGATGCTCCAGGGCAACCCTTCCAAGAGGCAGCCTAAGCCTGGCACTCCTGGGACATGGTCCTGCTTTCCTAGCAACCAGGGGCTGGATTGGGACGGGTTGGATCCCGTGTGGCTGGGGCCGTAAACGGAGAGCCCTCACGGGGTCTGCGGCACGGCCGGAAGAGGGAGGGAAGCATGTAGAGACCTCCCTGTGAGGCAGTGGGAGCTGGACCTGGCCCAAGCACGAGGGTGCATCGTCTCCAAGATACAGTGGCTTGGGGTAGCTTTTCCTAAACAAAGAGCATTATAAAGGAGCCACTGCTGGAAATTTCCATTCTTTTGTTGGGTTGATGCTGTGTAAATAAATGCAGTCCTAAGATTTTTCATAATCCTGGAAAGGTCCGTAAATGAAATTGTATAGTTTGCCAAATCACTAGAGTTCATATATATTATTCCTCAGCTGCCGGGAACATGATATACAATGGCACAGAATATAATGCAAGAAACATATGCTAAAAGTCTTCTTAGAAGCACTCTGTGCATTTGTATGTGGCGTGTACAGATATTTCTTTTGTTTTGCTCTATGGGATCTAAAATATTCACCCCATATTACAACTTGGGTTTGTGAATTACTTACCTTAACTCTAAATAATCCTTACTTGACAAGTGACTTTGGTGGCAGCATTTAGTTATTCCCTGGTTTAATGTGTGGGTGCTTTGAAAGCATTATAAATTAGTACGTGAGATAAATGTGTAATCAACCTTTTACTTTATTCTTCTGCTTTTCTTTATATTTGAATTTTATTTAAAAACAAGACAATTCGGGAAGATCCCATTATGACAATAATATTGTGCCAGATGTATTTATAAGTCGAATGGCTTAAAAATGCATTTTTAATGTCTTACTTTTTTGTCATATATGAACACTCACTACATATAGAAGAGATTACAGTCCTGTATCCAGTACATTGGTAATGTAAATGTAGGAGTTACTTAAATAGTAAAGCCTATGTACCCTCACTGTTAGAAATCACATCTTTTTCTTAAAATAGGCTAATAACTTCTCCTGCTAACTCTATCCACTTGAATTCAGTTAATCGGTATTTATAGGATCACTTCCCTGTTTAATGTGGTACAAATGCTTCAGAAATTTCTAAAAGAAACTGTCCTTTAGACTACTGGAATGATGTTTATTACTCTTCTTTTTAATTTTTGAACACACTGACATTTATCTTATATTTAGATCTTCCCAACAGCTATACCTGCTTTCTTTAGGATGAATATTTTAATTTTGAAAATCATATTCCTTAGTAATGCAGTTCTACTGGAAATAAATAGAAATCTTTTTAAGCGCTTTTCAGTTTTAGATCTCAAAGTTCTAGACGAAAGAGAGCACTTAATGAATAGCTGAATAAAATACAAAAGGTACTTTTTCAACATTTGTCTTCTACTTGTCCAAACTACAATGTTACCACTTATTTCCTAGATATGCTATTTTTCAATAGGAATAGAAATGTAAAAAACAGCCCCACAACCAAAACAACCTAGAAACCAAACCAAAGCAATCCCTCAAACAGGACTATCTCCATAAGGTAAGCCCAAATCCTTCTGGCTTGCTGGCTAGCTCTCTAATTTTCTTCTGTTTGGACACTGCCACAGCACTTCTAATTCTGCAGTGCTCATCTGAGATCCTAATTTTTCCTGACCTCAGTACTCATATTTGGGGGCTACAAAGCATTTCAGCCTCCAGGATGAAGTAGCTTGGTTCAGTCTTCTTTCAAAAGCAGATTATTATGACAAATGTAGGTCTCAAATTGGAATAGATTACAAAAGCTTATTACTGTATTTTAATATAAAATATTGTTAACTAAGGGCATCAAACTTTAAACCAAATTAATAGTAAACTATGATCCCAGAGACTGCAGACTAGTAACTTATCTACCACACAAACAGCTGCACAAATCCCTCACATTTATTTTTTCCAGGCTTTCAACTTTCATTAATAACATGGCAAACCCATGCAAGTCTCAACCATATTAATCACAGCTATATTTTTAGTCTTACTGACATGAACACTTTAATATAATAAAAGGGAAAGGAAAACAGAAGAGGTGTTTCATTAGGACATGAGGATTACTAAAACCGCTGCGTGGAGTATTTGCCAGGAGGTGGTAGGGGAAGAGTTATTACTTACATTTTAGCATGTCACTAGGATGCAGAGTGAGAGGATCCCTCAGTGAGATGTGTTTGCTTTGAAAAAAATACTAAGTAATCAGATGGTCCAAGCTCTTCTTACTGACACAATCATAATAGCAAATTATAAACTCGGTTAAGGAGTTGTCAGCATTACATGGAAAACTATTTTTCCAATTTTGTTATAAAGTCTGGTAATATAACAGTGCTACAAGATCCAGAAATTCACATATTAACCTGCCAGTCCTTTTTTATTGATAGATGACTACATGCAAAAATATATGAAGTGTGCAACCTGGTTGGTTAAAAAAATAGCCCAAACCACAAACCCTCACCAAATTTGCTCTGGCAGCTAAGTACAGGAGTTTATAACCTATTTTAAAAACATTAATGAACAGAAAAAAATCCCCCAAACCCAAAAGCCCCTCACCCCACCCGAATGGCTGATACAGACAAAACCCCCCAGTATTATTTCAGTAAAATAGCAGCTTCAAAACAAATCCAAAGACTAATGCTTGCCAAATACAAAATTATTCAATATTAAATGTTTGGCTTAGTGATAATGTGATACTGGGACTAGAGTTAAATTTAGTTCAGTCTCCTAATTGACTGTTCATATGACAGGAGTATTCCTTAGATGAGTTTCTGACATTAAATTCAGCTGAATGAATAGTATTGAACATGTGAGAAACATAAACAATATTTGGCTGAGTATGTTGTTTGACTTTCTTCTTTCTGCGTCTACCTGCCTACACATTTGCACCAGCAGTATATTTATAATGAGCCTTTTGTAAGGGAGCCAAGCTTTGTAAATCGGAATAATGGGCAAAACCAGCCACACATTTTTTACTTCTATATTGTTTGCATGTAGAGAGCTACATTTCAAAATCAACGGGAACAGAACAAAGAGATACAGTCATACAGCATCCTAATAGTGACCCTGAAATCACTGCTCAGGACAACACCCAAATATCATAGTCATGGCTGTACTGGAAACACCCAGGTACCACAAAGGGGATGCGATAGCCTAGTGAAGAGAAGGGCAGAGCAATAGCAAATACCTTGTCAGACTTTTACTGAGAAGAAAGCATAATTTCTGTTTTGACCTTTACAGCATTTTTAATGTACAACATCTGTAGTATCAGAAATGCAGGGGAACAGGGAAGGCACACATCTCAATCTTTTTCTACCCATCAGAAAGCAGAAAAAAAATGTACAGAAAACATTTATATGGCACCAGAGAAAGTGAGATCCTATGCACAGTCTTATAGATGAACTTCGCGACCGGAGGGATTTGTCTCCTACTTGAATGTCACACAAGTACATGTGAACTATTCCCGCTCATCTGCAGTCCCCATTCTGACATTGGGACTTTGCTTTTTAACTAGCCCAGGCTTGGCTGCAACTAAGATAAATACATTTGGCTGCAACTTTTTTTTCTTTCAAAAAGAGGCAAACTGGATTATAGCAAATAACCTTTAAGATAATTAACTGACAATGCTGCAACTAGCATAAAATCTTCCTTCAGGCGACCCCTAATTTAAGTATTACTGGCACAAAGTGGAGACAGATTGTGCATCACTACCGCAATATTTACATAGCAGAAACCCACAGAGCAGGAAACGTGAGACTCAATGATGCACTAAATTAGGAACAATCATATTCTAGTGTTAATTTGCTTTCTCCTCTATCCAAAATTCAGGTCCAGCAATTGGTACAAAGGCACATAAAACATTCCCATTTTTAACAATTAAGAACCACAATCTGCAAGCAGTTGTTCTCAAAAGTACCTTCACTCACTACTGAGCACGTTTGCAGGATGAAACCCCCAAAAGTGAAACAGGTCTACTGACATAGATTTTTTAAGAAATCCAAGGCTTCCTAATTCATTTATTTATTTCCATAAATGATGTCTGTGCGCAAGCAGTCTGAGTTGTCTGCCAGGCTACCTGTCTTTTGGTTGCAAATATTTTTGTCTGATAGTAACACTGTGCTTCTGCGGCATAATGGAGAATCAGTTTTAATTCAGTGAAGCCTTAGATATATGCAGGTACTCAAAAGGCTGTGTAATCAAAAAATTAAAGTTAAAATGGGGGAAAGAAAAGATAGTAGTTCTATTTCTAAATATATTGGGAAGTGAGACATTTATAACAAATATAGTCTATAGTCTATTCAGAGACAGATTTCACAAGCATTCCTCTCAGTTACAGCACACTTCATAAGATAAATGCAAAGAGCCATCCCCAACCTTTCTAAATCTTAAATATTATTCAGATTTGCTTTCCACTATGGTATATTAACAGAATATTTACCTTGCCTAATCGCTGATGTTCTTCAAAAGCAGAAATCAGTTCTTGTGCCCACTTTATTTTTTCAGGGCTTGGAGAGAACTGTTCCTGGACAACAGCAATTTGGTTGGGGTGAATCACCTGCTTACCTACAAAGAAGATTAATAACACCAGAATCATGCATCGACAAACAGATGTTCAAGCAAAATGTTCCAACCACTTGAGGCTCTCATATGCCTTGCAGACTTTCTTGCTCTTTAACTAATTATTTTACTTGATTTTTTTTAATTTTTAAAAGTGGAAAAGAGTCAGATACCTTTTTGCCAGAATTTTTTAAGAATAATAATATCTTGTGCTATGCTTGCATTCAGTATAGTTTAAAAGAACTCATGATTCTTTCTCCTCTCTCCCCATTTTGATCCATACTTCTTCTCTCAGTCATTTCGGGTGCAATTGTTTGTCTGGGGCAGTCAATAACACTTAAGTATAATGCATCTCTGAATTTAACTATATAAATAACAGCTCCAGACACTCTTAAATAAGTTGTATTAAAGTGTGTTCAGAAAATGAGATCTGAAGAAGATGGCGAGAGATTTGTAGGACTGAAAAGTTACCAGTAACCCAAGGATCATGCCCTTAATTCTCAGTATTGGCTTAGCATCATAAAATCTTCAGTGGTGTTTAAACTGTTGTTGCTGCAATTGTTGGCAGTTGCAGGTAGGCTGCAATATTTATTTAGTCACCAGTTAGCTAAACAACTACCAGCAGTGCCCTGAGGTTTTATGAAGTAGGGTTTTTTTAATCCTTTCTTGTATAAACATAAGTTAAGAAAATAAAAATAGATGTTGCCTTTTTTTTTACTAGAGATTTTCAAACATGAATAGACAGCCACATAATCCATTTTAATCTGTGACTGTATTTAGCTACCTTAAAATAAATACGTCTAATTTGTTTGCTACTTTTAAAAGTGCAACGTTTGACATTATTAGTTCATTTCTATGCGAATTTCACAGACTGGTGTGATTTCTGCAGTTTGCTTTCAAAGTATTTTAATAAAGAGAGGGTACCGTAATTCCCAGTTTCCCGTGGAATTAATAACTCTCCTCGGCGCCAGATAACAAAACTAGTTAGAGGGATGAGCCTGATCCTGCCAACCTGCCAGCAAGTGAGCAGTCCCCTGCAGACCGAGGGTCCCACAGCCCTGCCGTCCGGCCGCCCGCTGCAGCTTCTCGCGGGAGCGAGACTTGCACGCAAGGAAAAGTTTGGAGTGTCAGGACCTACGGAGGTTTCCTGCACAACGGGATCTGCTCCCCTGTTCTCACTGACATTAGGCCAGCTGTACGTTAGAAATCGGCCCACCACTTGATCTGAGAAGCCTCATGCATGACCGCAGAAATACATGTATTTTCAATGAAATAACCACTGCAAAAAACCCCTAGGATTACTTTTATCAGACTACAGTGCATGTGGGTGATAACCTGGAGTACAAAGTAAATCTACTTAATTAAATGAGCAAAGAAATAGTAGTCTTTCAGTGTTGCTGTGTTCCTTTGCTAAAAAGCCATAAGTAGCTCAATTTTATTTCCTGTTAAATAACGTTTAGTTTATGATTTTACAAGCATAAAAATACTCAGTTTGAAATTTCAATTTCATAACTATTTTAAAAATAGTTTAAGAATAGGTAAAAGCTTAAAACCCTGTAAGAACTATATTTTTTGAAAGAAATTACACAGAGATTTTTTTCTTAAGCCAGTGCTTTTTACATTCGATCTACTCAAAGGTTTTTTAATCAATTTAATAAAATGCCATCATTATTAAGATAATGATGTCCCTTATTTGTAATATAACAAATTCTCCCTAGGTAAACTACTAATTCTAAAATTGAAGTGTGTACCAACAATTTTTGAAAAATCCTAAGGAGCTTAACTTTCTGGGAAAAATATTGAGTATATTTTAAATTATATTTAAAGTCAGTCCATAATTATAACAAAATTAAAAATACATATATATATTTTTAAAGTGTAAAACATTCCTGTAAAAAGATTTGCTTTTATAAAGATACCTGTAGCAGTAAGCTATGCATTTTATCATTAAAACACTACTGAAAAATTCACAGAGAATATAATCTAACTTTTGATTTATAGCATTTGGTTGATTTTTGTCACAGACTACATATCCAAATAACTGTATAACAGACATAATGCCATGCAGGAATGAAGCAAATATTTTAAACAGAATTGTTGTTATTGACAAGTTACTGAGAGAGTGCAAAATTGGAAGACATTAAAATTTATGACCATGAAATCCTTTTTACAGTACCACTTGATAAATCGTGTTTTAAATCAATACCTGTCAAGTCTTTGGGGTAACTGTATGATGGTGTCATTTTAGTCTTCTACAAAAGACTGCAAAAGAGACGAAACCTATACTGTTTCGTATTTATATCTGGCTTCTTAGCATGTAGCACAGGACTTTATATAATAACTAAGTTGTCTGTTAAAGCATATGGCAAGGTTTACCTAATTTTTTACATAAACGTTTCTAAAACCTATGCCTATTTATATAGGCAACACACTGTTTTAAAGTCCACAGGTACTGGCATTGTAAAACATCTTGCTGTGTGTCTATGGCTATATATGTATATAAATAAATATATATAAATATACATATGAAAGGACTATTAATCTGGCTAAATTACATTTGAAAACATTAGATTTCATGTTAACACACTCACTGAAGGAAAACCAGGCTGCTTTTAAGATAACTGGAAAAGGAAACTTGGTTACAATAAGCAGTGAGGTTCACAAGAGTAATTACATATCTGGTAAATTCTTTGTTATATTATTTCACTTGTTTAATTGCGAGTGAACATATTTGATTACACTAAGGTAGATTCTACTGGTGTAATATGGGGATATCTAAGGATATATACCTTTAGTGAATATTTTGGATTTGCATTGCTTTTGAGGGTGGTGAATTCAGCCCTGTGCATACAAATATATGAGTGTTCTCCAGCTAAGAGAGCAATTTGGAAGCCTCGGGTCATCTGATTCTCTGTGAAAAAGTAGCAGAAAGGGACTTTATATATTTAAAAATTAGAAGAATTGCACGTTTTGGACTTGTTATTAAGGTGACATTTCAGTACTTTACCCTCACATTATGAGAGGACTGTCAGTGACAAATACGATGTACATACTTCTGCTTTATACAAGGTCATGGATTAAGCTAAGACCCATTTGTAATTTTCTGTGATGAATAAAATTTGAAATGTTAAAATGTTTCATTTATATAGGTTTGGGAAAAAATGATTTTCTTTTCAGTTTTGAAATTACATTTTATTTTAATCAAAACAAGCAAGAAAGATTATAAAAGCATTGGATAAACTGAAAGCAAAAGAAACAAAGAACAAGTGAAAGGTTTTAGATTGATCTAAAATATTTTTGTTCTTTTTTACAAAATAAAATGAAAAAATGCTGTTTTGTTTTAGCTTAAACAGATTTTTAAATTCCCCCCCCCCCAAATCAGAAAAGTCAGTATTGCCTGTCTCTAATTATGGTTGGACTGGTCAGGTTGTTTGCTGGATTTTGGAAATGTGTTTTTTTCCTGCAGAAAGGCAGGAGGCAAAGAGCAGGAGCTGTGAGTTCACCTCAATGAAGTCTGTACCTTTCACAGACTTTTACTCCTTGTATGGAAAGGCAAGACACATCTATGGCCAAGTTAGAAAGTCACTTTACACTCTAAATTGCCACATGTGACCTTTTTATTTTTCTCCTGTCTGGACCCTGTCAGACAATGTCAGACAACTTCCACCATAAAGTCAGTGGAGTCCAAACCACCATCAACACTACTTGTGCTGACCATTTCTAAATTTCCTAAACTGGCAGCCTGAGTTAAGTATTTAAATGCACATTAAGCATTCAAAAAGAGTGCTTTCAAAGGTGCTAGGCATCTGCAACTCCATCTTCTGTCAACAGGAGGTTCAGATGCTTATGTTTTTTCAAAAATCAAGCCTTTCCTTAAGCTAGGAAATATTGCTTGAGACCAGGTAGCCGTCAGCAGGTGCTACCATTCAGCAGCTCTATTATTTTTCCTACTTCAAAGGGAGATGAGTGAAGGGTGGAAGTCCACATGGCCATGGATAAGGTAGCTGTGAGGAGCTAGCCATTTCACCTCTGAAACAATTCTTGGTTTTGTGAATGTCGAAGCTCAATAGACAGTAAAGCAGAGTTTGTGCTGAAGAGCATTGATTGCTATTCTTTCACTGGCATGCCGAAATCACTTAAAATAACACTTGTTTTTTTCGCTTGGTGCTTTAAGATATCATGTAAAGCTAACTGTAAAAACAGAGTTTGCTAGGTAGCGTTGCCAGGACCCATGCTTTTGTTAATAAAAACCTAAGGGATGTACTAGTACTGTACATATATTCTAAGTGATGGTTAGAGAAAAGATAATGTAATGTTCGTCCTATATGTTGGAATTCTCTAATGGATGTGTTAAATGGCTGTTTTCTATTGCAGAACCACAAACTTTGGTGGCTGCACTGTCCCAACAGGGTGTCTGAGCAACCTGGTACACCAATCACAGTGTAACAGGCTGCATTACAGGACTCTGGGGCAAGGAGCTGCTCTTGCTGTCTGCCAATACCCATAGGTGTCACCAGCACTTACTGGCAGGGGAGCCAGGAGATGAGAAAGAAATCAAAGAAAATAACAAGAAAATAACTTTCCCCTAACAGTTAGCATACGAGATTTGCTTCTTCCCTCCTTTGCCTAAAAAGTATTTTTTAACAACTGCCATAGTTACAACAAAGAGAAAAGGCTCCAATTGTTGAGTGGCCATTGCAGAGTACAGTATCACCTTTCTCATGCTCTGTGATGGGATGAATCACTGCACAGCCTCTACCCCAACTTCTCTTCAAAACCAGTCACACGCTTCATGGGATGTGGTTTTAAAAAGCAGCCTGTGACTTTTCAGGCAAAATTTCCAGCTGCAATTTTTAAGATACTAATAAACATAGAACAGCTTGGTATAATGAGTTTTTCAATAAATGACCTGAAATAAAAATCAAGTTATTTATCTAAGTTATAGTAAATGTAGCAATATATTTAAAATGAAGAAGATATGCGTTATTTTAAGACATCGGCAGAAAGTCATACCGGTGAATCCCATTGAGGCACCTTCTCTTGATTGCCTGCGGAGCCCGTCTTCATCATGGAAATCGATGTAAACAAGGTCTATTGCTTGAAGGCCGAATGCCTTTGCTGTGACTATTATTTTTTGCCTGGCATATAGAATATCGTGAGTTTCCTTATTGCTTGTTGCACCTACGAAAATAATGAAAACAAAGAACAGCTGACAAGAGCCTTTTAAACCTCTCTGCTTTAAATATTTCCTGTTTAAAAAAAAAACCCAGTAAAGTTTGAGATGCTATTTAACGAATTTAGAAAACAGAAGAGGGGTGTAAGGCTGTATAGCCACAATGATACTCTTCTGAGGGTAGAAAAATGCTGCTTTATCAAAAATTAAAAAAAAAGCCATCTCTTTAAACACTAGCTCATAAATTCACATTTTGATTTGGTTTAAATTAGAGGTTGTAAGACAGAATTCAGTGTAAGCTTTCTCTGGTGAGGACTGCTGATTTGGAACTAAAATGAAGCAATTATTTGATTTTAGTATTTACTGCATATACAGTGAGAAGCATTACAGCAAGAGAAGCTCTATAAAAATTGATATACTGGGTCCAACTAAATGGTTAAAAAATTCACACTGAGAATAGAATTGCACTTTCCTTCGTTCTGATTCTTGTCACAACTGATGTCCAAAGCTGAATATTTAAGCTTTAGTATTTGAATGAAAAAATGATGGTAGATGACTTCTGAGAAGAAGCAAAAGTATTCATGAGACTTCATGTGCTCACAGGGCACCAGCTAATCAACGTGCTCATGTGAAGCCTGGTGGTAAAAAAATAATAATAGTAATGTCACTATTTAGACACAGATTTCCAGTTTGTAAGGAATATTTTATAAAGCAATGCTAATTTTTACATTAACATACTTATTTTTAATTTAGAAGTTGATAGCTCTGTGCTTTTATATTTTATTTTTAAACTGAATCAGAAGCTAAGTGACCTCATAAAAGAAATGGTGAAGCACTTTTTCTAGGAAGGCTAATAGTGCTTTCGTGTGAATATGTGGCTGTATTGACATGTGACATATTTAAGTAAATTTATGAAAGCAAAATGTAGCAGGAGAGTATATGTGCATGATATCAAAAGCCTGACTGACAGTTGTCTATGAAGAAGTGATGAAGCAAACACCAGAATTTTAGGACTTTTAAATCTAATTCTAAAAAGCATGTGCATATTGCTTATTTATATAAGATTTTAAAATTATTTCAGTGAAAAAAACTCAACAGGTTTTTTTTTCTCATTAATTTTTGGTGCTGAATGGCAAGAAGCACAAGTAAGTATCAATGCCCTGTAAAACCCAGGGACCATGTTTTACATGTTTTAATTTGCCAGTGATACATTCTGCACTGAAAAAAATTAATGAGAAAAGTGAAAACATAAAATGCAGAATCAAGTGTTGTCATTGTTGCTGTTGGTTATGCCATGGGCTTCTCCAATGCAAATGCCATACATAAACATTTATAGTAAAGAGACAAGTAACAACCTATGCTGGCACGGAAATCCTCTCCTCCAAAGACAACTGCGTCCAAATGAAAGCCAACCTGGGAGCCTTTTTTCAGTGCTTCTTCACAGACAGCCTTCAAATGAGAACAGAGTATTAATTTCTACAGAAATGCAGGATAGAGAGACTGCAGAGGATATTACAGCAACTCAGTGTTACCGAAATACTTCAGTGAAATTTGGTCCTATTAAGCAAAGCTGTGGTAGGTGTTTGACTATGCACAGTGTTTTAAAATGACTCAGCAAAAGGGAAAAAGTATTTTTCTTTCCCTGAGCACCTCTGTCCCTAGACTGTGTAAATATAGGACAATATAGCAGGTTCCCCACCTTCTGGTTAACATAATGCCCTGGGTATTACTGTGATCACTACTTCAGATATCTATGTAACAATATGAAACAAAACATTTGGCAATTACTGCTTAAAAGCAAGCAAAAAGTATTAAATTTGATTAGTTTGACATGGAATATGTCTGCATGACAAGCATCATTAAAGATGAGAATCTGTTTTATGAAATAAATAATATGAATGGTTTAGAATTATTGTAGATTCCTTATAGGATATAAGGATTCCTTATAGGGTTGCCAATTTAAAGTCTTCTGCTACATATAACTAATAATTAGCTAAGGAAGTTAAAAATGCAACAAGTGCTGCAGAAAAGCGTTAAAATAAAAGTAAGAAAAATGTTACTCTAAGAAGAGAGTAACAGTGCTATTTTATATCGATGTTTGGATAGTGTAAGTATTTCTTAAGGCTAAGGTACTTGAAGAGAGACAGATGTCATTACCAGCTCTACTAATGGGTGTTCTTCTATGGCAGCTGGTGGGACACAAAATTATTTTTTAACAGAGTACTTTAAAAGGCAACTCTCCTGCCAACATCAGGAACTGCAATATTAAACCTCCACTATGAAATACCATAGGTGAAGAAAAACCTCAGACGGTTTAAAATATGATTTAATTCTTTGTTTGTACACTGGACAGGAGCGCGTCCGTTTGGTTACTGCTTTATTATTCTCCCAGATAGGTTAGCGTGTGCTGTAAGATAAATGGCTGTATCAAATGAGCAGGCTGCCTGTGAGGCCTGCCGGTACTTCTGGAGGTACTTCTGATCTGTGTGTCCTCAGCTGGTCTGAAACTTTTCCCTTAGAGCATGGGAGGGGAACACAGAGTATCTTGTGTATCGGTCTTCTGCTTTCATTGCCATGCTGCCTTGCCTTTGTGAAAAATCTGGACTCAATAGTAAAGGTAGGGTAGTGATTTATATTAAAACAAAATTTATAAATTACTCTAAAAAATGAACATGTTCTTCAGATATTTTCAAAGTTGTTTATACTTCTAATCTTAGCATTAAACACTCCATCATATGCACAAAGAAACTACACCGTGGAATTTGGTTGTAATGTTATCAGTAGAAACCATTATAAAGATGCAAGTTTAGCAATAGTGAAAGGATGATTAACTCTTTTATCTAATTAAATGTTATACAGAAGTTGAGTCTGGCAGCTACTAAATAGCCAAGTGTACTGTAACACTGAGTATTCCAAATTTTTGGAGAAGCCTGTTTCCACTCCAAGTGTGTTCAAAACGATAACAGGAATGCAGAGAGGTTTTGTTATTTGGCATGGACTGTCTGGAACTGTTCTGTCACTGGAATATTTTGAATTTATGAAGGCCTTTACAATACAAACATCAGAGTTCAACGTGCAAATGTTTCTGGAGATTGAGCAATATGTTTAGTATTTTTTAACCTCTCTTCCTTGGCGAAATTTGGGAGAGACTGAGGAGTATTCTGCTTATCCTAGTTTGCTGAGATGGCAAAATATGAACACTTCAAGACTTGCTTACCTTAAAATTGAGCAAGCCCATTGCAGTTTCCACAAAGGGGATAAAATTCATTGGCTCTACAAGTGTTCGGCCTTTTAGATGATGTAAGAATTTGTCTGAAAACTAAAACTAGACAGAATGAGCTATCAGAGAGGAAAAAAAGAACAGCCTACTTGTATATATAACATGTTAAATATTCACCTGACTATAACAAACACCTCTCCCCACCCCAAAACCTGATAATTAAAAAAATGAAAGCAGCTTTTAAGAAGGCCTGTGATTTGAAACTGCAGCATTCCCATACATTTGGAGGTAGGTTTGCAAGAAAAAAAAATCTAGGCATAGCACCTCTCACCCTGGCTTAGTGCAATGCAAATCCGTGGGCCCTGGAAAACAATGAAGTGCTGCTGTACCTGAGGTCCGGTTTTGTTTCAGATCCAGCACTGCCAGCACTGGAAATACTCCCCAGCCTTCTAAGTGGCATCCGTATTATTCATTACGGCACCATTACCCTTTTGTTCAATAGGCTTTTCTTCATAATTTTTTAGCTTACCTAGGAAGGCCTTAAAAAGGAAGTTTAATTCTTTGAAGACCAAAGCTTGCCAATTTTTTCCATGAGACCAGTTCACAGCTAGCTCTGAGCTGCCAGTGGGGTAGCCCAAATTCCAAAATCTATCATCTGGAAACATACAAAAGCTCTTGCACAGATTTTTCCCCTTTCAAAAGGAAAAAAAAAAGGGGGGGGAAACCTTCAGCCCTATATTGTAAATCTATTATATCTGTTCAGATCACGTAATTTGTGTCAAGATAAACATATTGCAGGTACTGCAAAAATGTTAGTAAATAAAGATAGAAATAACATGCATATATTTTAAATTTAAGGAATATTCGACTATTAATGGATATCAAAGGAAAGGGAATTTTAATCATCTCTCCATTCAGTCTCAGTTGGTTAAATCATATCTAAGAGATTTGCATAAATATAAACCATCAAAGACTTTTCATCTTCAAAGGGGGTTTCAAGACCCTATAAGCTTTGTACTGTAATCATCGCAGGTCACAACCCTGCAGGAATAAGGCTGCTATGGCAACATAAAAAACTAATGCTTAAGGCTTAGCATAATATTCTGACTAATAGAAAGGAAACTCATTTTAAAAGCTGGCAGCCTATTTACCAGAAGCTGGATTAGAGGTGTTATTTCCCCTTTTAGCTTCCCCCCACCACCCCTCCCCAAAAGAAGGAAAAATCTAATCACCCAGATCTTGAGAAAAAAAAGCTTTGCAGTGATTTGCAGTAACTTTACAATTAGGCCAAAATAAATCTTCCATGAAGAATTCTGCCATTCCCATTCCTGCTTTCATCATCACTCTGGCCCTCTCTGTAACTTTTCCTTGGAGAAGAGAATTCCACTCAAAAATGTGCAAGGAGATAAAAAAAAAATCAGTGCAATTCACTCTGTACAGTACGGCAGGTACTACAGTGACAGAAAACAGTAAAGTTCGCCCAGGCGAATGCAAAAAATGAGGTAATGTAATGGTATCAGCATATGTTCTTAAGATTCCTATCTGGTTTTTATTTTTTAAGAGAAAAAAAAGTGTAAAGTGCTACTGTGTGCGTATATTTTAGGTGCAAGTTAGGGTTTGTTTTATTTTACAATATTTTAAAAGTCATGCTCCTGGGATTTTTGCTATCTTTTGTTTTGAAGGTAAAGCAAAAAAAGAAAAAAAAGCACATTTAATTAAATATTGCCTCCCTTCCTTGCCCTTGTAAAAGATTTGCAATAAGCACCAATACAAAAGGTAACGAGTGGAGAAGTTTCAATTAATTTTTTTTTTTTCCAAAGGAGACGATTAAATGTTTCCGGCCTGGTAAAGTGTTCATTTCAGGGAGAAAGGGGAAAAAAAAAAAGAAGGCGGAGGAAAAAAAAAAACCACAAAGCTTGGGGAGGGGATGAAGTAGCAAGGCCTCAGCAATTCTTTCAATTCCAGTGCACACCCAATAGTGTGTCGGGAAGAATGCACACTGGTCGGGATTTGTGGGAGAATTGTCCCGCTACAAAGGAGGGAGAGTTACGCTTGTTATAGTCCAATAAGCCATGCCAGTCAAACAAGTACCCACACTAGGGACAAAAGGAAAGCAAGAGATTCTCACACAAAAGAAAACAAGTAAGCCCATCTTTTAGTTGTGCATCAGCCTCCAGGTTTTCTGCTGCACATAAATAAAAATGAAGGGAGGGGAGCGGGTGGAGGGAAAGAAACAGCTTCTGGGAGGCTGAAAAATCATGCCGGAGTGAATTTTGGGTAGATTGGAAAAAGAAGGTAGCGGCGTTAAGCAGAGTGTGTTCTTTGTGTGCAAAGGCTGGGCAAAGGGAGAGGGAAGCGAACGGAGGACAATGAGGCAGAAGCTGCTGGGATTGGCTTGTTTTCCATGATGGAAATAAAAGTTAGTGAGAGGGAAAGTAGAAGAGGATGAGGGGACAAAGAGCCCTGGTATCCCACCTCCCTGCAAAACCTACTTGGTGGCAGCAAGGGCTCTGCCATTTTGGTATCATTAATATTCATTACTGACAAGTTACGTCTAACACTTACATGGCTGTAAACCCTGAGAGGTATACTCTGGTTAATTTAATTAAATGTTGGTGGAAGGGGATGGCGTGCCTTCCATCATGAGCAGCAGAGGCCAAAGGGGCAGCGCCACAGAACGGACGGGGCTTGTCACACCCCCAGCATATCGGGCTGTGCTCAGCTGTACGTTCATGCCTGATCTCCATGGTTTGATCAAGGTTAGATGCTGAGATTAAAATAGATCCTAATATGTCTGGCTGCCTTTCATCACAGCTTGCACGCGTGCTAGTTGCTTGCCTAATGGTTTGCAAAAATATAAAGTGAATAATTAAGCATTATTCCTGTCATGTTACAGCAATAATGGTATATCTAAAAAAGTGTCCCTCTTTTTTGACAATTAAAACAATTATAGCATAATTAGGCCTATTTCAAAGTTTTCTTAAGTAATTTGACATGCTAACCATTTACATTTCAGGTTTTTATTGGCTGAAAAGTCAGTTGTGAAACAAACACACCTGTCAGCAATTAAAAAGGAAGAAATGGAGAACTGTTCAGGAAATAATATCTGTGCTAATTAAAAACACTAGTTAAAAGCTTCCTGTTTGTTCCTCCAGTTGCCCCAAGGAGTGACCTTCCCCCCAAACCAATTTTTTCATATGTCGCTAACATGGTTTCCCATCTCCTGCTTCCAATGCACATAACTAAGGCTCATGGACAGACACTAATTTTGCTTTTTAGAATAGTTAGAGAAGCAGGCACTTACTTTTCTATTTTTGATAATATACTCTGACAGCAATATTGGTTCTTTGTTGACCGTGGGAGAAATAAACCTGGTTTTCTTTATAAATGCAACATGGTCCATGTATGTTTTTTATCCAGCACATCACACACACATTTAAGTGGATGCATTTCCCAACTACCTTAGCCAAGCAACAACATTATATGGTATTTGCAGCCTTCCCCTTAACTTACAGTCATTCATGTCTGTGCCTGTGTGAACTTGGCCCAAGAGCTTCAGTCAAAAACTACTGTGTTGTTGGTACTCACCCATCTTATTTCTTCAGCATTTTCAACCTTTGGCAGCATCATGCTTGAAGGAAGGGTCTTGGACCGCAAAAGCACCTCTAGATCTTCTTCTGCAAGGCCGCTGGACACAGAGTTTATCCTGACACATTTTTCGGCATGGCCAAAATCAAACGCTTCAAGGGTTTTCACAATGGCCAGTCTTGCTTCTTTCTACAATATATATGAGTTTAGAGGCACAAGAAAAGAAAAATAAAGTATATTTTCTATTGACAGAAAAAGTCACTGAGAAGAAAACTTGTTGAAATACATAGGGGAAGAAGCTGGACAGCCAGTATATTGGTGTCTCCCAAATGTCTGTCACTCTTGGAGCAGTCATCACCAGCACCTTGCAATTTTACCTTCCACTTTACTGTTTCTTTATAACTGGTAAATTAAATGCTTAGGGTTTCTACCACTTGTACAAAACAAGACTTTTGCGTCTGCTACTGCTGAACAAGTCTATCGAACACAAATCTTTACACTAAGAAAATGTGTTGCACTAACTACCTAGTGTCTCAAAAAATGGCATATTATTAAATATGCATAAACCAACTAATTTTTGCAATTCATCTCTATATTGCCTGGACATCAATAAGCACAGATGTGCACATACTTCTTTGGTTTTCCTTTTCTGCATGTATTCAAAGTGTATTAAAGCCAGTAGTAGAGTTTATGACTTGCATATGAAAACAACACTGAAATAACTTGGAGATTTTTCTTAAACCACATAAAAAGATATTCTGCTGGCAAAAAATAAAATTTCCAAAAACACATGCTTCCCCTGGTAGCTTGCTATTTTTGTGAATGCAAATTTACAAATCTGTTAAACAGTTGATTTGCATGAAGAATACTTGCATGCTTTTCTGAAATGAATTTCTTGTCCTTGAGAAAGGGGTAGGGGAGGAAGGAGGGTGCTGGGCTCCCTGCTTCCTGCCAACTGCAGTTTCAACCCCAAATTCCTTCCACTCACCAACAGCCCCTAACAAATTCGCATTGTCAAAATGCAAACTTATCAAAAGTCATTTCATTTGTGAAGAGTTTTTATGGGGCTAATAAAACTTTAAAGCTCCTGACTCATGGAGGTTCAGTAATGACTTTAACAATATGCAGTCGCTGAATAGAGATGCTTTTCAAGAAAACAGGCAAACTCAAGGGGAAAAAATAATAATAAAAAAAAATCATCAAAGTTAATATCCAGGCTAATACCAATCAGCAAGAGAGCACATGACAGTAGATGTAAACCAGACGGATACAAATCTCTGCCAGTGAGAGGAGCAGAGGTGGTTTCCCAATGTGGTCTGAGTTAAACAGTGTGAGGGAACAGTAGCTTACAGTTGTCAGGCCCGATGAGAACAGGGTCTCCCCGGCCAGTTTAAGACAGCTCTGCAGTGTACTGATTTACAGGGCTGGGACCCCTGATAATTAGGGTAAGTTTAGAGCAAAGCAATTGATGGCTCTAACTGGTTAAAAGGAAGGAATAATGAAGCAGAAAGTTAATGAAATCTGAAGTGAACAGCCTTCAGCTTGGGGCTACTAGCCGTGCTTCTCCCAAGGTTGGGAGCATATGCCCGTTAATCGGACAGACGGGTACAAGGAGCCCATGAATGTATCCCTGTGTTGCGATCAAGGGGCACGTTCAGAGGTAATCTTTGGAAAATGCAACCCAAAACATTTCAACTGCTGTGAATGGACTTTGTCTGGGGCCATTAGGGAAGCCACATAAAGATGTATGCAGTTTAGTACAAACATGTCCAGCTGGAAGACAGCTCTGGCGCATAGCTGTCTAAAATGGCTCTTCCAAATTAGGTAAACCGAACCATATGATGCTAATACTGGGTAATACAAGTCCCCTATGTTTTCCTTCTCTAACTAGAGGTAATGGGTTTCTAGGGCTGGGCTGAAAGCTTCTGTATATGATGCTTAAAAACACACTCCAAACCAATTTATGCTTTTAATTAAAGTCAGATTATCACTGTTTCAGCACACACCGATCCAATTTGCAAAAGAGAGATCTCTCCAAAGTACCCAGTAAGGCAGCATCCAATTCCAAATGAAGGCACATCTCTAGCAAACTTGCAACCTAATTTGTTGTAATTTTTTTTTCCAGAATATAATAATGAGTAATAGATCGTCTCATATCTCTTTTTCTCCTCAGTCTGCAAACTCCCTTCCCAAAAAAGACAGATCATGTCTTTCTAGGTATATTTCCATACAAAACACTTATTAACAGGCTGTTGCTGTTATCAATTTACATAAACTAAATGTGCATCCCTCTGGTACATATCCCAAAAATAACCAACAACTTCACTGAATTTATACCAACCAACAAACATGGGGAGGGGGTTGTTGTTTTTTTCCCATATTTTAATAGAAAATATGTTGCTATGTTAGTTAACACACCCATGCCATCTGTTGGGTTGAGAATTGATGCATTTTCTTAGAACCACTACAATTTAGATCTGTCTGCCTAGATACTCCAGGAATGGAAACATTTCCCTTCCGTGATATAATACTTCTCACTGCAGTTTCCACATCAAGATTCAATTTATGTTTTTAATTGTGGAACAAACTGAGGGCACCTGGCTGCCAAAGCCAGAACTCGTGATGGGGCTGACTCAGTCCCGACCCTTCCTGCAATGGAGAAAATCCCATTGATGTTAGTGGGGTGTATTAGCTCTCCACGCAGGTTTCCAATAAAACATTTCATGGGTAAATAAAAAAAATATGCTAAAACCTCTGACTAAATCTAAAACCATAGAGGAAAGGGAGAGCCCTTTCTGCCTCGTTACACAGGGAAATGTAGATGCTACTCTTATGGTAGGATTCATGAAAAAGCGAAAATTCTAAGCTAGGCAAACTACTTTAACATAAAACAGGGAAAAAAGTAGTCCTTAACATAATAACATATTTACAGAAGTAGATGCAGAAATAAACACATTTTTCAGACATTGCCAAGAATGAGCAAACAAGAATTTTTAAGGAATGGTGAAAGAAGTTATTTGCCCTGTTCTTCACACAAGAACTACAACATCAGATAATACTTGGTCATGAAAGAATAGTTCAGAAAGAAATAAAATTGATTGTTAAGTAAACTATTCCATGCCCAGGTAGCTTGGGATGGTGGTATCCTCATTGGGTCCCACATGAGTTGGGTTCTTAATTGAACTAGGGAGAAAGACAACAGGGAGCTTCATGGTAAACTGTGGTACTACTAAAGATATTAAATTTGCAACCTGTGTTGGAAAGCCCACTGAGAAAAAAAGTTGTCCAGGGTGGCTACTTTAGTATCCCTTCCGTTTGACTCTGAGGAGGACACAGGAAGATGTTCATTAGCACTTGCAGCTACGCCAACTGGAGAAGATAAAGGTTTTGGTGATGCAGCATTGCTGACAAATCCACTGCTACCCAGACACAGAAACACTGAAATAAAAATTGGGAATACGCATATTGCTGGCTTGACTGGCACCCATAAACCTAATAACTAACCATCCTCGAGAGTTTCTAGCTCTGAATTATCAAATCTGCAAAGAAAACAACATCCGTCCACTTTTACACTCCAGTGGAAGAGGTGGTCCCTCGCGGCAGGGCTGCGTGGTCTCGCCATCTGGAGAATAAATCGAGTGTGAAGTACAGTATAGTTTGGGACCAAGCTCCGTGGCGGCAGCCCAGCAGTTAGTTCATTAGTCCCAAACTTGCAGGGATTAGTGCGGTATCAGCTCTACTGTTGGATGGGATCAGGCAGGCAGAGCGTGAGACTTGAGGAAGGGGGTGGTGCTAAAGAAGGAGCCCCTTGGGCTTATTTATAAAACTACACAGTATAAGCGCACCTAAATAGGTGCTTTTGGTTAACAGTATTAGAAACAGTTTCCTATCAGCTGAATCAGTACCTTTTCATTTTTCCTTCTTTTCTTTATTTCCCCTGTTTTTTCCTTTAAGTTATATATCAAGAAATAGAAATTTCCACTTCAAAACAGAAGGAATGCCAATGAGCTGGAAGCTCAGCCACCCACTCACCCTGGACACACTGTTAATACAGCAAAAATGAAGCAAAGATGGTCAGATTAACAGCAGATGGAAAAATTACATTTTCTTCTTTCTTTTCAAACTGGTATGATACCCTACAAACCAGTTTTCCAGCACTGTGATGTCTCCATCATGTATGTCAGTGTTTCTCCTCTGTTTTTCATGTGTTCAGGCAAACACATGCTTTAGGGTAATGCAAGACACTGATTTTTTGCTACTCTTTCCTGAAATCTTTAAATTATTTCTTTAATAATTATTTGGTCTATTCAACCCTTTTCTTTTTTTTTTATACCAACCTTTTCACTTGTCTGAAAAAGATTCTTCATGACATAATGACGTATCTAACTCTGTGCATCTCTAGCACCTGTTGCTTTTCTGTCTGCTCTGCTAATTGTCTTTACATGCAGTATATGGTCTAGCAACACTAAAATGACGCAAACGTCGATAATCAGCATTGTGAACTAAGCAGAAATTTAATTATGCTCTGCTGAGGAAACCTAATTTCTTTGCCCATTTTCTTAGAAGTTTCATTTAAGGTTTAGGAACACATCAGTGCACCTATCAACAATATATATCCTGTGGTTTTAAAAGACAAGATCTCTTAAGCTGTCTAGGAATAGCTGGGAGCAGCTTGCCGCCATGTAACTTTAGCCTCTCCCTTCCTCTACCAGCATGGCCAATGTGGATCCTGGAGATATTAGGTGGGAGCCTATCCAACATCATCAGAGTTGGACAATTTCCCTAAAAGCTGATCAGGTGGCTCTCCTGAGCTGCTGTGAATGTGGAGAACTAGAGAACAAGAGCTCAAGGTCCACCCAGACAGCAGTCCAGAACCCAAGGCTCATGAATCCCGATAAACCTTTAGGGGTACTTAGCTATGTAAGCAATACATTTCTTCTGAGCCTAAGTATCCAAGGATGTGTATATTAGTACAACAGCAAGACATTTTCACAAGTTGTCATCAAGATATTTTTCTGACTTGCACATATCTCATAGAAATTTAAACAGAGGCCAGTAGAATGCTAAAATGAACTGGCACATAGAAATATTCACATAATATGGGGACTGAGTATAAATATGTCAGTAGCAAAAATAATACAGTGTGGTATGTGTGCATGTGTGTGTTCATAAACACAGACAGGATTATACCTTACGACTATGTGTACAGAAATATTTCAAGAGGTTTTTAATGACGGTACTACATACAACAGCTTCAATAAATGAAAATTTTTTTCATGTAAGTAGGCAGCTATCCTTCTGTCTGCCAACTTTTATAAACACTTACAAAAGAGATGTAAACAACCTTTCAGTTATGACAAATCCAGATAACAGTAATTTAAGCTGGCTGCAAGATGTAGTCTCGTTACTTTTTTCCCTGGCTTTCTGAGGGTACTTTTGGTTTTGTGACAGATTAGCATCACAAATGAAAATTCTTTAGACGCATTAGTGTTAATTAGTCTTCCTGAACAGTCCAAATGAGCTGCTGCATGATGAAATAAGGCCACAAAATACACAATCTGATGTATCAATAAAGAAAAAAAAAAGGTTATACTTTTCTTTTATCTGGCACATGAACTGAACTGTATGTTATGATTATTTTTTATTTAAAAATTAAAAAAATTGAAAACAGTCTAAGATATATTTACTTGGCAGTATGTAATAGATAATTATGGAAAATGTGTGTGTTTAACCATCCATTTTTAATTTTTTAAATGCATCTTTTTGTTAATGCTGGTAGTGAAATGCATTAATGTCTGTCAAAAGTACATCTGCTTTAGCAAACTATCAATCCCTGTTCAACAGCTGATTTTAAGTGTGATGATTCAAGTGAGATATGGATCAAACGTTTGGAAGATCAGCAAATGGGTACTGTCAGAGGCACTGTTTAATTACTGCCTCAATTATTTAATAAATTAATTGAAAAAATACTTAAAGTCAAGAGAAGTAAACAGAGGTTTTCAGAAAAAAAACCAACTGACCAGAGGCTTATGTCTGCTTGTACTGAAGGAACTAGTGTCTGCTCCAAGCAGCTTAGAAGCCCCTAGGAATGAAGAAAGCATTAAGAAAAGTCAGGTCAGCTGTGCCATGGCATTTTTCATCCTTTCTCTTTCCTGGAAGAAACTCTTCTCAGTCTACCTACAGTCTCAATAAAACTAGGTGTTTCAATGAGAAAGCTTGGAACAACTGAGCATGTTTTCTGGTTGTGCAAATACCGATTAACAGCTCTTATCTCAGTTTTCACAAAGTACCTTATCTGCGTTGGTAAATTAGTAAATTAATATTCTGTAATGTGATCAAAACCCCATTGAATGCCCTAAGTCCAAGTGTTTACAGGTCATGTTAATAGTAAAATTGTAATTGTACAAAAAAACCTCTCAACTCTTCTTTTCAACTTGTATTTCGTTAAGTGGTGTCACCTTGTAGTTTGCATGTGTTTCCATGCAACGAGTTTAGTAAGGGATTCATGGCCCTCGCTGGTCACTCAGGTATCTTATGCCAGGTAAGGCACTCCCAAGAAGTCCTCTCACCAGGTGGGTTCTTGAGCCATCTAGAAGAGGACTTCTGAAACCACCTTATCTCACAGGCACTTTTTAAAGCAGAGATTACCTTATGTGGTCCTGTATGCCCTTGTGAGATCATGCCATTAGTATCAATTTCCACTTATAGACCTTCTGAGAAAATCTGTACCATCAGATAACACAGCTCCCAGCTTCACTTGAAGGTCTTGGACCCCAGATGCCCACAAGACACAACTGCTCATGTACATTCAGACTCTCCTTTGGAGGACTGAATCATCTGTTTCCTCCAAATCACAGCACAGGTGTGGTTTCAGAGATGGATCTCTCCAGGCATCACGCCCAAAGAGGGGCTTGGGGAGGACTGCACCAAGTTCAGCTGCCTCCATCCTGCTCAGTCCTGTGATGCTGCTCCAGCAAGGCCTGTGTCCCCTCAAACGCTCCCATGAGTCATCTTGCCATGCCTCAGGGTATGCAACATATCCTTGGATGATGTTTAACAACTCCCCCACTGATATGCCACCCTGCTTATCTGATGGAAATTAAGAAAAAACACCTAGAAAAATGATCATACTACAGGTCCATCAAATCCCCGTGTGGGGACACAGGGCACTCGTATGCTACTTATCCATCACTGCACTTAGTCTGCTCTAGAGATTTGCCCCTATGCCATGGGCTCAAGCCCCTCTGTTGCACTAGTGAGGGCAGCAGGGATCTCTCCTTGGATCAGATGCATTTAGCATTGTAGAAGTAGCCTGTAATTGCAGTAATTCCATGGGAAACTTTGATCTAACAAGCTTCTCGCTAAATTGACACAACTCTTGCCTTCCTGCAAAGCAAACTGGTTTTATACATGTTTCACAGCCAGTGCTTATGTCAACAAAAACCCACCTCACTACACTGGATTTTGCCAGAAATCCTTCTTTTTCTACCAGATGGGCTTCCTTCTGATAGAGAGCTCACTTGGATGGGTGACTGGAGTGAGTCAAGGAACCCATGCATCCCACTCCACCCCAAATGCAGGTTTTAGCACCTCCTGCAGGCAACATATTCTCAGATGCTCCTAATGATGATATGAAGCCTGTTACAGCTAGCTGTTCACTCTTGGCAGAGTCCTGAAAGGATGGGCACTAGTACAAAAGCAACTGCACTCCCTTCTTTCCACCCCCACATCCCAGAAGTGGGAGAGAGGAAACAGCACTAGAATGCCATGTCCCACATGTCCTTGCATCAGCAGTGACTAGCTGAGGCAGAGACTGATCCCTGATATAAAATAAAATATTAAAAAAACCTCCATGACTCATGTATTCATGGCAAGGAGTAAGAACCTTTTAGAAATGACTTCACTTGTTTTCTGTGGTCTAAACCAAATCTGACAATGTGAATTTTTCCCTGCCTAGACCTGTGATTGTTGTCAAAGGAACTGAGACTTTTTTCTCCAGTTTGAAAATGGGACCTGAGAACGTGGTTATTTTCTGGGTCAAATCTCACCCGTGTTAATCCTACAGTTGTAGGATGGTATTTGTACACCACTGATAGATGTATTGTACTGGTACAATAAAATACGTACCCTTATAGATATGTGGAGGGGAACCCTTAATTGATTACTGATTTTCTTCAAAACCTCTTTAAGTTTCACATTTAGATATGCCTGTCAGCAGTGGAACAAGTTACTGGAACTTGTGACATTTCTTTCCCTAAGCTTTTCTTCAACTTTATCTTCCTGATGAAATCAATTATTTTTAAATGCTAGGCTGACTGAGAAGGTGCTCCTTAGTGGGGCTTCTGGAATATCAATGAAGTTTAAAGTAAGGTTGGTGCATATTCCCCAATAAAAGGATAAAATAAATCTACATGTGATTATTTCTTCAAGATCTAAGCAGTTCCTACCCTCTTCTGCTTATTCCCACTCCATGCCCCACTTCTTCCCCATGCAAGCATTTCCAATGCAACTGTTTCTTGAGCCAAGATGCAAACTGGATCACTGAAGCAATCCCATTAGAGAAACTCAATCTTTTCTGGGTGGGAGAATAGGATTGTTTTTATTCCAGACCATTTAAGCAGTCTTGTTTACAGGCTGGCCATACAAACAATTGCATTCCTGCAAGCAAGGGCGAAGGGCGACAATAAGCAGCTAGGAAGGGCAGCATCGAAACAGGAACTTCTTGAGCTGTTTTTGTTTTCACCAGAGCCAGCCAGCAAAGTACCCATCATTTCACTTGTTTTGTGCCAATGAGGAGAGTAGTAGGTAGGATCCAAAAAAATGCTTGCATCCCTTAACAACCAACACTACAAGCTCCCATTCTTACATCCATATGTATTTAGCCATAATCCATATACATACCTAGGCATAATAACTGACCTGGGCATCTGGAAGCAGAGCACCTTGTTAAGTTGTTGATCACTTGACTAACACAACTTTTGCCTTCACTTATATTGTTCCCTTCACAACGTTACTCTGAATATGTGGGGCTCCTTCACCTGTGCCTTTGTTACCTACTCTTATATCAGTCCAAATCCATGATAGATTTCATTCACTTCAAGCAGACTGTCAGGTTTTGAGCTTAAATTCTTTACATATGGCTTAACAGGTATTTTCTCTCACTTCCTGGACAATGACTTTGCCAAATGCAGGGTCAGTAAAAGACTAATAAAAAGATGGGCTCAGCTTTGGACCATTTCTGAACACATACAATGGATGCTGGGGTCAGCCTGGACTTTGTTTCTTTACTGATTGAACTATTTCAGATTTATTTGAGACCAATAACATTAAGTTGATGCAAAGCTCTGGCATGCAACTGTTTGCTAAAATGCTACTAGCAGCATAATTTATTTTCCTGTGTGAATGAAATTCCTGGACAATAAGGATTTTACAGCAACATAACTGCATTCATACAGTACTGCTGCTTTGTTTATCTTATATTAATTTTAAGCCAAGAGAGATAAAATGGAATTCAGTATTCACAAGTTCGACACCCATTAAACTGCCTTTTTTTCTCATTTTTTTCCTCTCGCATTTTTGCCCAATTTGCTTTATTGTTGGATAACTGTCTGGACTAAGTATGTATTTAGCAATTTTTTTTGTCCCTTTGACTTGATATGATTCTCCTTCTTGATCTGAATGAAGGACTGACAAAAGAGAGTCAAGTGAATATGTTCTACTTATTTAACAAATGCTTTTTATAGGAAACTGTTCTTCTTTACTTGCTAAACCTGTTTACACTTTTTGATTGCCCCAGTAATAATGTGTTTGGTATTGAGAACAGAAGGTAGTTTTTCCCCCAGAGTGTTCAGAGACATCTTCTGCAGCCAGAATCCCCACTCCCATCACCTGCATCAGGTGCAGGTTAACCCTGGTGGGACTCAGGTGATACTCCCTTCCCTTTTCTTGGCTGTGGCTGCTCCCTCTGCTGCCAGACTGCCACCAAGCATCATGTCTGTTTGGCAGCTGCCACTGTAACCTCCGGAAGCTCCCTGGCTCATTCCAGCTGGGCACCAAGGCACTGTCCCCGCCAGTGTGTTCGCAGTGCTTGCGCTGGTGTGTGGTTATGCTGCTGGATACAGAAGGTTGTTTGAGTCCTTTGCTAGTTAAGGTGTCTTTGCTTTTGCTCAGGATGGGGCTGTGGCCAATACAGTCCAAAGTGGTCCTACTGCTTGCTCTGCATCTAGAGAACTTCACTTATTTTCTGAGGACAAAACACACAGTGATATCAATGCTTTTTGGCTTTATCTGTTGACAAGTTCTCTACCCATTTCTTTCCCTACTCTTTGATTTGACATGCAATCATCAGTAAACTTCCTAGGAAGTCTCCTCTTTGGAGGCAGAAGGTTTCTGCAGCACGGGTGCAGGAAAGAGGCTGTTGTCCTTCTTGAGCCCACTAGACCACTCCAGTGTCTGAGGGTGCTGTACCAGGTACAACAGTACAGGAAACTGTTGTAAAGCCTGTATCTTACCAAAGCCTCTTTCTTTTCTGGTTCTTCATTCCATCTATCACCTTCCTCAGTGGGCTTCAGACAGAGTCAAAGAATCCCAGAATGGCTGAGGTTGGGAGGGACCTCTGGGGGTCATCTGTCCAATTCCCCTGCTGAAGCAGGGACACCCAGAGCTGCTCACCTGAGACCATGTCCAGATAGGTTTTGAATATCTCCAAGGCTGGAGACACCACAACCTCTGGGAATCCTGCCAGTGCTCGGTCACCCTCACGTTGAAAAAATGTTTCCTGATGTTCAGAGGGAACCTCCCAAGTGTCAGCTTGTGCACATTGCCTCTGGTCCTGTCATGAGGCACCACTGAGAAGGGCCTGGCTCTGTCCTCTTTGCACCCTTCCTTCAGGTCTTTATATACATTGATGAGCTCCCTCTGAGCCTTCCCTTCTCCAGGCTGAACAGTCCCAGCTCTCTTAGCCTCTCCTCATAAGTGAGATACTCCAGTTCCTTCATCATCTTTGGAGCCCGTTCCTAAGCTTTCTCCAGTATGTCCATAGCTCTACTGCCCTGAGACCTCTGGCCTTCTCTTCCAAATTATTTGCAAGGTTTAGAAGTCCTCTCTGCTATTTGTCAGAAGTCTTTGACCATATTAAAACTGTCTACTTCTTTTTCATTTTTGAAAAATGTTAAAGTTCATTTAAAAAAAAATACTAGTATCCAGCACTTAATTTTATTTATTAATATTACTTTTTTAAATTCCTGTGTCCCTCCATGCCCTCAGCATCACCTTTTCCAATACAATTCTCATTTCCAACTGAGTGATTTGATCTTTGCTTTAAGACAATTTTTCATCTGTTGCTTATTTGGCTTTATTTCTTCTTGACCAGGTTTCACAGCTTCAGATTCTGTGTTGGCAGTTTCTTGGACAGTTTTCCTTTCCTGTTGACCAGATATAATCTCTGCCAGTATGGATGCTAAGTCTTCTATTGCTGGCCAAGCGAGAATCAATCATGCTGGATCTTACCAATATAAATCTACGCTTAATAGAAATGTAATTCTCTTGGGAATTAATATCTACCCTAACATAAATTTTGTCACATTTTATGAATAATTAGGAATATTAATTAATTATTCTATCCCACTTCCATGCATGTTTGCAAATAGATGGCTATCAGGATAATTAAAATAGCAAGACAAGAGTAGCAAAATGGCTTCAGACTAGCAGCTATAGAAATATATATATTTAGGAATACTTTCTGCCTGTGTTTCTCGGGACAGGTCGTTGTTCAGCTTCATACGCATGTGGACCTACTTTCCAGCTATTTTTGTTTCACATCTATATTGCAGAATCACTGTAGAGCCACAGGCTTGTTGAACCCCATTGTCCTCTAGACCATTCAAGCTTAGCACAAATGCACGATCTAGCAATGAGAGCTTTCACTCAGCTAATTCTGTGTGCCCAGAAGTTCAGCTCAGCTTTTTCATCCTGAACAATGGGGAAGCAAGGGGGATAGCCTAATATTTTATCTTCTGTTTTGCCTACGTAGTCTTTGTCCACCAGTGTTTTGCAGCATTAAAGGCAAACCTCTTTCATGCAATAGCTTTCTAAAGGCCTTCCTCCTCTAGACAAGGCAATGATGAGTTAGAGTCACTGTTTGCTGCTATCTTGATCTGCTTTTCAAATGAATACGCCTTTTCTATCACCTATATAACTTGTTCTGCTCTTTCTGTGTCTTCCCACACCATGGCACAATTTCTGGGTTGAATACAAGACAAAATTCTGAAACTTTATTTTGCTGCTGCCTTATCTCCCAAGGATCTCCCCTGTCTCCCAAGGAATCCCCTCATCCCTTTGAGATTTGCTTGTACTTTTTTCACTGCTCCCAGTTAAACAAGTTATTGAAATGTTTTTGTTTGTTTTTTGCTGTTTCCCTCCCTCGCCTTCAGTCGATGTTTGTAAAGCATTTAACACTACACCAGGCGGGTTAATTTACTGCACTGGTAAAACAGGCTATTTGGAGTGTCTTGCAACACTGACATGTTTTCAGCTTGAAAATCAGATGTCTCCATCCCAAAGGAAAGAATTCTTGCCAAAGCTTTGTTTATATCGATGCCAGGTGCAATCTGGCCCAACCGTGGTAATGACATATGAACACTAAACAGTTTGTAAAAAACATGCTTCAAAATGAAATCTGAATCCTGTCTGTAAAGACCCAGGTAAGAGTCTTAGTAGGAATTTGCCTGGTATAGGAAAGTATTTCTTTGTAGAAACATTAATTTGGCTTCTGGGCTCCCTTTAGTGTTATTAGTGGCTTCTGAGATCAATTTTTTTCATTACAGTTTGTTTTTCTTTTGCTTCTGGTAGAGTTTTCAAAGTCCCAGGTTTATTGTGTAGAAATATTTTAACAAAAATTACTGTAATTACTGTATTTGATATTTTATTTTGTACATACCTCTTGCATGTATGGTTAACAAAATTAACCTTTTCTTTTTTTTGCCTCACAGAGAGCAACCCTGATTTGGTGAAAATTAGAAATACCACAGTGCAAAGCACACTGCAGCACCACTTGAAAGGGAATTGCCAGAATTGAATTGCATCCTCTTCTATTTAAACAAGTTCAAAAAAGGCTTTCATACCTAGAAGAGATTTTTTTGGTTACTGTAAAGTAAAACCTATGTAAAAAAAAACCTATGTAAACCTCACCCTTAGATTAAGTAACTCCCTGCCCATAATGTGAAAGTATCAGAAACCTTGTCAGGCTGCAACTTGCATATGTTCGTCTGAGGTCTGTGATTCAGGTCACATTCCCTTGCAAACTTAGTCAGATAAAACTGTAGAAAACAGAAGTGGGTTGACACACTGAGAGGTTTTTTAAATGTGCCCAGATTTTGTTTGCAAATCTGTATTAAATTGACACTCCCACTAAACCAGCAGCCATTTAAATGAAGATTTAGTCCTAAGAAATCAATGACATTTATGTAGTGATCAGATTCTTCTCTCTTCAGAGGGTCAATACGTTAAAACCAAATGCTCATTGTTGCTATTGAGTATGTGTGCTGCAGTAAGGAAGGTGCCCAGTGTGACCTACATATCATATAGGCATAGAGCAAATCACTTCTTCAATAAGTAAACCAAACGAAAGCCGGAGAACAACAGCAATATGAGACTATTTGACAAAAAGCTATTCATGTAGGAACCCATTACCTCACCACATACCTAAGTGTGAGTCAGTGACTTTGGGTTTTGCCTTGAGAAGAACTTTGAGGGAAATTTTCAGGATGCCTTTCCCATGTGTTTGAAGTAAAATCAGGAGATCAGTATGCCTTTAAAATGAGAGAAAACTGCTTAATGCTTTAACTCAAACTTCACAAATCATGATTCTTGAATCAGTGCCTCAGCAGAAAAGGAAAGATTCAGATTTGCAGATGGCAAGTTGTTTGCTGCAATCTGAAAGGGTCTATACTATAATGGCAAAAAACATGACTATATACACTTTCTTCCTCTGTCCATCTGCCACTGTTATAGTCTAGTGTGGGGTTGATTTTATTTAAATTTGAACTGTTTGCAGGCTGATTTTTCGTTTCTGCAATCATTAGGTTTGTCACAAAAAGAGTAAATAGATTTTAAAAAACCCCAACAACTGCTGCCTTCGTGCTGTGTGACTTAAACAGTGAATAGACTGTTGCAATAGACTTCTGCTGAAGAAATCTGCATACATCTGCTGCTGGTCTGCATGGTATCTTATTCACTGACTGTGTATATACATGGAGTATATATGTGTATACATGGACAGAATATTTGGGAATCATCTCAACGCTTGCAAGTATTTTCTGAAACAGAAGATGCAGAATAGTGGTAATGACCAGACAGACCAAGAAAAACAGAAGATAAATACATTATAATAGAAAATGAGTAATGGAAATGGATATTTAATTTATTAATATTTAAAGGTCATAGGAAGAGTCATCTTGTTTTACTCACTTATTATTCTCCTTCATCCAGGGAAATTATACAGTAGTTTGCCCTGCAAGCTAGCTTCCCCCACACTCATTTTGTAAGAAAAAATGTCAGTGGAGAGAGGGATGTATTTATCAAGACACAGAGACATTGTCTAAAATAAGCCTTTGTGCCTTCTGCCATCAAACTCTCCTTGTTGCAGGGACCACTTGGTGGACCCACCTCCTGGAGCAGTGGTCCTTATTGACAAATCCCCCAGCCCAGGCTGGTCCCCTATGCTTTCTTCATGCCCTTGGGCTCCCAGTGGCACTGGTGCACCAAGGAGTTGTCCCCACCGCTCTACAGAGTCCCCCCCCAGCACAACCCGCTCCCCAGAAGGCAAGCTGGCGTCTACCGGGAACAGAAACAACTGCCTAAAGCTGCCAGCTCTGCCAGGTTGATGGCAAAGGAATCACAGCAAATAATGGAAATTGGCTCCTTAACATGTTATGTTTTTTAAATGGTCTGTGATGTTAAGGGGTGCATATAGCTGTTTTAGGGTTTGTAGGTCATTAGCTCGGAGGATCTGAAAAAGTAATATCTAAAGACAGACTTTTAAAGGGTTCACTTTAAATAGCTTATTCTGTGAAAATGAAAAAATATCAAACTAAAATTATTGCAGAACACTGATTCCCCTCTCTTTTGGAGTGCAGAAGGGGTATCAGCGTGCAAGCTGGAAACTGAAGCCCATTGGGACAGTAAATATTTTGGACCTGTTTTTTTGGAAGATGGAAGAAAACAAAGCAGCTGCCAATAAGGTTTCATCCTGCTCTGAGTCCCATGGCAACTCCACCAGTGAAGAGGGAAGATGAGTTCGGCCCATTGCTTGGCAGTACCTTGCAAGGTATCCATCTAGATATGTCATCTGCTTGAAGTTTAGTCACCTTTTGGTGACTTTTTTAAAAATTTTTTTTCTTTTAGATTTAAAAGGAACTTTGACTTTGTTATAGTTTGCATTCAATATTTGTCCTCCACCACGACAGTATCGATATAATTTGGCATGCATGTTGTTCTAAAGTCACTGAAAACAGCAGTAAAGAGCTCTGAAGAACATTATTTGCTGTGGATCTGAAAATTTATAAACATATTAGAAAATTAATAGGCGGGACACATTTTGTTGCACAGTTCTGAAATTAGGATCTTTGTCTAAAGCTGATGTAAAAAAATAAATGTGTTTTAAGCTATGTAAGGCTTAAACTATCCAGCATCTTTGTCACTTATCCCATGTCAAGTGGGTACAGACTGCAGTGATTCTGAAAAGGAGGCTTTTCACATCCATTTCTACAAAGTAGTAACCCAAGACGCAGAGGGGGGTGAAGAACAAGGGTCATATTTATAATCTGGAATGCTGCAAAATGTATCTCTTTGAGTTTTCAGCTAAACTGAGATATTTATCTTAACAAGATCTAATTAGACCTCATTTCCATAGCATATCAATTATTTTCCTCATTAGAGTAGCTAATGCCATGTTCGGATATCATGGCAATCAAGCTTGTGATTTCTGGAAAAACTGGTTAGAAAGCTTAGTATTAAGTGTGTTTCCAACTGTGAAATTTATCCTTCTGAGCAATGCCTCCCAGTTTATTCACTTTGTTCCAGGATTCTCTGCAGCATATGGCCACTGGAATCCATTAAATAACACGAAGTAAGACAAAGTCAGCGATGAGTCAAAAATAGCTGCACTAGTGAATCACCTTTCAAAATTCTGTCTCTAACAAGAAAAATAATGAAGAATAAGACATGCAATTAGAAGAAATTAAGGTCAATTTTCAAGCCGGGTTGCATACATGGTGGTTTCAAAATCCATATTAGGCACCTCAAATAAAAGCAGTCTGATTGAACACCTGCAGCTCTTGGCAATGCACTTGTGTATATAAGGCAACCAGGCAATTCTTGTACACAGAGGCTTTACCTCTCCATTTTATTTCCCCCATTACCTAAAACTCCTAAAACTCCAGGTCCTAATCACTAGGTTTGACACGTTCCTTTTTTCTCCTAAGGAAGATACCCAGTGTTTCCAGTGCATGGCCATATGTGTGCCATACACTTACTTGCTGGACAAGTCCCATTTGCTCAGCATGAGAGTGAAGGCACTTACTTTTATTTCAGGAGCTTTCGCAATGTATCTGGCCAAATCTGTTGTCACAATATACTTGGATTCCTTGCATCCAGCCTGAGTCATCTTAAAAGTTAGGTGTCTGCTCTGAGGATTTTACTAGAGCTTTTTTACAGTCAATAATGAGAGGTCAGTATATCTGGAAGGAGATTTATCTTCTCCTAGAGCAGCTGCCCAAGATATAGAGATTATATGTTATTTGGAGGCACCCAGCTCCCTTGGCTGAAGCACCTTCCTGAAGAGCTGAGGCAAGCTGTCTCATCTCAGTGTTTTCAAGGCTGGTGTCTCCTATTTCAGATGAGACACACAACATTTAGTTGATATGAAAGGTCTAACTAGAGACCTCTGCTGCTATAAGAATATTGCACTAACAGTGGATCTGAGCTCAATGTGTGGTTATACCGACATGCTGCATGGCTGAGGGCAAGGACACGCTTCCATTCACAGCTATACCTTAACCAAACACTAGTCAACTACATTTGTTTCCCCTCATTTAAAATACATCTAGTGCTCTGAATGGGTGCATCTTGAATGAGACAGGAAACATGCAAGTTTCTGAATAAAAGGAATTTTCACTTGATGCATTTTCATAGAATCACATGGTTTTGAAACTTTGTAGTTATTATTATTATTTCATTACTTTTGTATCCAACTCCCTTCATTCATGAACAAATATGGCTTCATCTGGCCATTCAAATAATATAATCAAACAAAATATCCCAGGAAATAAACAACTGTGCTCTTCTGACCTGCATTATGAACGATAAAAAGTTACCTAGAGTCCACAGGCTGTACATACTGTGTCTGTGCCCTTATACCTATGCATTTAATGGGCATGCCTATGAATTTAATGGGCATATTCAGGTATCATGCAGATCAGAATCCAGCCACAAAACTCCTAATTGATTTGAAATTATATGGATGGTAACGGTGCCAGAAGACATTTAATGTGTGCTCTTTCATACTGAGCTGAAGTTGTTTGGTTTTCTTAAAAGAAATAAAACTGATAATTGTCACTACAGTAAGTAAATATGTCTGAATACATGCAGAAAGCAGATCTATTGGGTAAGAAGGTTACAGAATCTCATTTTGTGGTCCATCTGCTCCCTCTTTGCTTCCCAAGCCAACAGACACTTATCTGGGATGAAGAAACTGACAGGACATGGGGGAGGAGTAGATGG